>NW_026264998.1:0-706 GCF_000817695.3 Arachis duranensis | reverse complement strand
CTCTTGAAATAAAGATTCCGTTTGCAGAGGCACTTGAGCAAATACCTTCTTATGCTAAGTTCATGAAAGAAATCTTAAGTCATAAGAAGGATTGGAGGGAAACTGAAAAAGTTTACCTCACTGAAGAATGCAGTGCAGTCATTCTAAAAAGCTTACCTAAGATGCTTAAAGATCCTGGGAGCTTTATGATACCATGCACATTAGAAGGTGTTTGTACCAAGCAAGCTTTATGCGATCTTGGGGCAAGTATCAACCTCATACCTGCATCTACTATCAGAAAGCTTAGTTTGACTGAAGAAATCAAACCAACCAGGATATGTCTTCAACTTGCTGATGACTCCATTAAATACCCATCAGGCGTGATTGAAGACATGATTGTCAAGGTTGGGCCATTTGCCTTTCCTACTGACTTTGTGGTGCTGGAAATGGAGGAGCACAAGAGTGCAACTCTCATTCTAGGAAGACCTTTCCTAGCAACTGGCCGAACCCTCATTGATGTCCAAAAAGGGGAAGTGACCTTAAGAGCAATGAGGAGGAGTTCAAGTTGAATGTTGTTAAAGCCATGCAACATCCAGATAACCCAAATGACTGCATGAGTGTTGATATTATTGACTCTCTGGTAAAAGAGGTCAATATGGCTGAGAGTCTCGAATCAGAGCTGGAGGACATCTTTAAAGATGTTCAGCCTGATTTGGAGGAATCAGAG
>NW_026264997.1:51395-51579 GCF_000817695.3 Arachis duranensis | reverse complement strand
GAGGGATTCACCATCCTTTTGTTTGAAGGTTTGAACATCCACTCTCAGCTTGCTCAGCTTTTGAGGAGGAAAGAACTTATCTAAGAAAGCAGTAACCAGCTTGTCCCAAGAGTTCAGGCTGTCCTTAGGTTGTGAATCCAACCATATTCTAGCTCTGTCTCTTACAGCAAAAGGGAAAAGCATG
>NW_026264997.1:47588-48565 GCF_000817695.3 Arachis duranensis | reverse complement strand
TGTATGCTTGGGCTGAGCTTGATGAATTCACGAGCTAAGGCATTTCTTGGCGTCAAACTTCAGGTTATGACGTGTTTTGGGCGTTCAACTCCGGATCATGACGTTTTTCTGGCGTTTAACTCCAGACAGCAGCATGAACTTGGCGTTTAACGCCAAGTTACGTCGTCATTCTTCGAATAAAATATGGACTATTATATATTGCTGGAAAGCCCTGGATGTCTACTTTCCAACGCCATTGAGAGCACGCCAATTGGAGTTCTATAGCTCCAGAAAATCCATTTCGAGTGCAGGGAGGTCAGATTCCAACAGCATCAGCAGTCCTTTTGTCAGCCTTTTTCAGAGTTTTGCTCAAATCCCTCAATTTCAGTCAGAATTTACCTGAAATCACAGAAAAACACACAAACTCATAGTAAAGTCCAGAAATGTGAATTTAACATAAAAACTAATGAAAACATCCCTAAAAGTAGCTTAAACTTACTAAAAACTATATGAAAACAATGCCAAAAAGCGTATAAATTATCCGCTCATCAAAATCAAAATAAGAATTTTTGAAAAAGAGAGGGAGAATTTTCGAAAATTAGAGAGGGATAGGTAGTTAGTTGGTTTTGAAAAAAGATAAGAAACAAACAAAAGATTAGTTAGTTGATTGAAAAAGATTTGAAATCAAAATTTGAAACAGATAAGAAGATAAGAAGTTAGATAAGATATTTTGAAATCCAATTTTGAAAAAGATAAAATTTTTGAAAAAGATAAGATAAAAGATAAAAAGGTATATTTGAAAACGATATTTTGAAAAAGATTTAATTTTAAAAATTACTTAACTAACAAGAAACTGAAAGATAAGATTCTAGAACTTAAAGATTGAACCTTTCTTAACAAGAAAGTAATAAACTTCAAATTTTTGAACCAATCACATTACTTGTTAGTTAATTTTCGAAAATTAGATATAAAAGATAAGAAAAAGATTTTGAAAATAT
>NW_026264997.1:46317-46774 GCF_000817695.3 Arachis duranensis | reverse complement strand
AGGGTCGATCCCACAGAGATTGTTGGTATGAAGCAAGCTATGGTCACCTTGTAAATCTCAGTTAGGCAGATTAAAATTGGTTATGGGTTTTCCAAAATAGAAATAAGAAAATAAATAATAAAAAGGATAGAATACTTATGCAGATTCATTGGTAGGAATTTCAGATAAGCATATGAAGATACTGTATGGCTCAAGGACGCTTGCTCTCCCATTGCTTCAACTCAATCCTTCTTACTCCTTCCCATGGCAAGCTGTATGTAGGGCATCACCGTTGTCAATGGCTACATCCCATCCTCTCAGTGAAAATGTTCCTATGCTCTGTCAGAGCACGGCTAATCATCTGTCGGTTCTCAATCAGGTTGGAATAGAATCCCTTGATTCTTTTGCGCTTGTCATCACGCCCAGCCTTCAGGAGTTTGAAGCTCGTCACAGTCATTCAATCATAGAGTCCTACTCA
>NW_026264997.1:43987-44454 GCF_000817695.3 Arachis duranensis | reverse complement strand
GGGGGTTCATCCTCCCAAGTCTCATTTCTAAATAACTTGTCATTTAGCTTCATGATTGCTCCAAGGTATTTAGCAACTTGCTCTTCAGTGACATACTCATCCTCTTCAGAGGAAGAATACTCATCAGAGCTCATGAATGGCAGAAGTAAATTCAAGGGAATCTCTATGGTCTCATTTTGAGCCTCAGATTCCCATGGTTCCTCATTGGGGAACTCATTGGAGGCCAGTGGACGTCCATTGAGGCCTTCCTTAGTGGCGTTCACTGCCTCTCTTTCCTCTCCAAATTCGGCCATGTTGATGGCCTTGCACTCTCCTTTTGGATTTTCTTCTGTATTGCTTGGGAGAGTACTAGGAGGGAGTTCAGTAATTTTCTTGCTCAACTGACCCACTTGTGCCTCCAAGTTTCTAATGGAGGACCTTGTTTCAGTCATGAAACTTTGAGTGGTTTTGATCAGATCAGAGACCAT
>NW_026264997.1:42788-43379 GCF_000817695.3 Arachis duranensis | reverse complement strand
TGTCCTAGCTCTGTCTCTTACAGCAAAAGGGAATAGCATAAGTCTGTAGACCTCAGGGTCAACCCCATTAGTCTTGATAGTATCACAGATTTGCAAGAATTCAGCTAAGAACTGATGAGGATCTTCCAATGGAAGTCCATGGAACTTGCAATTCTGTTGCATTAGAGAAACTAATTGAGGCTTAAGCTCAAAGTTGTTTGCTCCAATGGCAGGGATAGAGATGCTTCTCCCATAGAAGTCAGGAGTAGGTCCAGTAAAGTTACCCAGCACCTTCCTTGCATTGTTGGCATTGTTGTTGTTTTCGGCTGCCATGACTTCTTCTTTGAAGAATTCTGTTAGGTCCTCTACAGAGAGTTGTCCTTAGCTTCTCTTAGCTTTCGCTTCAAGGTCCTTTCAGGTTCAGGATCAGCCTCAACAAGAATGCTTTTGTCTCTGCTCCTGCTCATATGAAAGAGAAGAGAACAAGAAAATGTGGAATCCTCTATGTCACAGTATAGAGATTCCTTTAGGTGTCAGAGGAAAAGAAAAATAGAAGGCAGAAGTAGAAAATTCGAATTTATCAAAGAAGATGGAGTTCGAATTTTGCATTAA
>NW_026264997.1:41699-42688 GCF_000817695.3 Arachis duranensis | reverse complement strand
TTTTGAAAAACACTAATTGATTTTCGAAAACTAAGAGTGGAAAAGAAATCAAGTGATTTTTGAAAAAGATTTTGAAATTAGAAATCAAAAAGATTTGATTGAAAGCTATCTTGAAAAAGATGTGGTTAAGAAGATATGATTAGTTTTAAAAAAAAATGTGATTGAGAAGATATGATTTGAAAAACATTTTAAAAAGATTTGATTTTAAAATTGATGACTTGGCTATCAAGAAAAGATATGATTCAAACATTAAACCTTTCTCAGCAGAAAAGGCAACATTCTTGATATGTTGAATCAAATCATTAATTGATAGCAAGTATTTTTAAAAATAGAAAGAAATTGATTTTGAAAAAGATTTGATTGAAAAGATTTGATTTGAAAAAGATTTGATTTTGAAAAATTTTGAAAACTTGAAAAAAATTTGCATTGAAAGTAAAATCTTCCCTCTTGTGCCATCCTGGCGTTAAACGCCCAGAATGGTGCACATTCTGGCGTTTAACGCCCAAAATACTACCCTTTTGGGCGTTAAACGCCCAACCAGGTACCCTGGCTGGCGTTTAAACGCCAGTCTGTCCTTCTTCACTGGGCATTTTGAACGCCCAGCTTTTTCTGTGCAATTCCTCTGCTGTATGTTCTGAATCTTCAATTCTCTGTATTATTGACTTGAAAAGACACAAATTAAAAATATTTTTGGATTTTTAATGATAAGGACAATTCAAAATGCAACTAGAATCAAATAACAATGCATGCAAGACACCAAACTTAGCAGTTTGTATACTACTGACACTAATGAAAATGCACATGAGACACAAAAACACTCAAGTCAAGAGAATTCAAAGATCAGAGTAAGAAATCATCAAGAATTACTTGAAGATCCTTAAGACACATGAATGAATGCATGCAATTGACACCAAACTTAAAATGAGACACTAGACTCAAACAAGAAACATACAATATTTTTGGTTTTTTTTTAATTTTTTTTTTGTTTT
>NW_026264997.1:40807-41117 GCF_000817695.3 Arachis duranensis | reverse complement strand
CTTTTGCGTCTGTCACTAACGCCCCGCCTTCAGGAGTTTGAAGCACGTCACAGTCATTCAATCATTGAATCCTACTCAGAAAACCACAGACAAGGTTAGACCTTCCGGATTCTCTTGAATGCCGCCATCAGTTCTAGCCTATACCACGAAGACTCTGATTTCACGGAATGGCTGGATCGTTTGTCAGGCGAGCACTCGGTTGTCAGGCGATCAGCCATGCATCATGTATCAGGAATCCAAGAGATATTCACCCAATCGAAGGTAGAACGGAGGTGGTTGTCAGTCACACGTTCATAGGTGAGAATGATGA
>NW_026264997.1:15471-40374 GCF_000817695.3 Arachis duranensis | reverse complement strand
CTTGGGCAAAGTATGGACTATCATATATTGCTGGAAAGCCCAGGAAGTCTACTTTCCAACGCCGTTGAGAGCGCGCCAATTAGGCTTCTGTAGCTCCAGAAAATCCACTTCGAGTGCAGGGAGGTCAGAATCCAACAGCATCTGCAGTCCTCTTCAGTCTCTGAATCAGATTTTTGCTCAGGTCCCTCAATTTCAGCCAGAAAATACCTGAAATCACATAAAAATACACAAACTCATAGTAAAGTCCAGAAAAGTGAATTTTAACTAAAAACTAATAAAAATATATTAAAAACTAACTAGATCATACTAAAAACATACTAAAAACAATGCCAAAAAGCGTACAAATTATCCGCTCATCAATAAGCCACCATGACAAGGACCCCATCAATTGTCCAACTTAAGGACTTAAAATAAAAGTGCTAGGTGGGAGACACCCCACCATGGTAACCTCTTTCCATTCTCTTGTATCTATAGTTGATGAATGAATTGAGTTGCCATTGTTAGGTAATTTCTTGCCTTTTATATCACTTTTCGATATATTGCTTTGGTTGCTAGTTTGTTTGTTAGATTTATGCTTTGAGTTAGGTTAGTTATTTTGAAATTTACCCATGTTTGAATGGATAAGGATTTTGTTAATTTAAAAAAAAACTTGTCACGCATACGCCTGCACCATGCGTACGCGTGACCCCCGAAAATTCAACATGCGAGAATGGTGCGTGAATGACGCTACTGCATGGCCTGCACAGTGAGTTGTGCTTGGGCCATGCGGGAAGGGTGCTATGAGCATGGGCATTTGTCACACGTATGCGTGACCGACGGGTACGCATCGCCCTGTTTTCCTGGATTGTGAATTTTTGGTGTTGTGTTGGTGCGAACGCATGGTCTGGACAGTGAGTTGTGCTGGGACCATGCGGGTGTTGTGCGAGTAGCACGATAGCCCTCACGCATACACGTCACCTTTCTTTTATTGCCTCTCACGCATATGCGTGACCGACGCGTACACGTCACTGTCCGAATTCAATTGAAGGGCGCGCTTCCCTGTTCTTTCACCGTGTTTCTTTTTTCTTTCTTACTTCTTCTTCTTTCTTTCATCCTTCCTTCTTCTTCATTTCTTCAATTTCCACCCTTTCTTTTCTTCTCTTTCTTTCTCTTTTTCTCACCTTTCTCATTCATTCTCACTTGCACTTCTCCATTTCTTCTTCTCCCTCTTTTTAAAATTTTATTTCTCAACTTCTCCTGCTTTCTAATTTTCTTTTACTTGTGGTACTTGATGACATTTGTTCTTGTTGATTGTAATTTAGTTTTGCTATATGTAGTTAGTTCTTCATCCTTCTTTTCTAGATCTGTTATTTTTTTATTGGTGTTGGATTTTCACATTCAAATTTTGTGAATTCAATAGATTATTTTGGTGCCTTTCACTTTGTTTGTCTTGTTTGGTGATGCTATAATTGTTGCTTTTTATTTTGAGAGTGCTACATACTTGATTTTATCAATTTGCTTGTTGATTCATACTATGCACACTAAGTGTTTGTGAAAAAGAACCAATGAGTATTTCCTTCAATTTTTGTTTTATGCTTCTAACTCTTTGCTTCTTTTTCATAAGACTTACATTCCTTGTACATTTCTCCAATTTTATTCTCTTTTTCATGATTAATTGTTATTGTTCATGGATTGCTATTCTTGTGACATCATGCATGAATTAGTGATTTAACTCCATATTATTCTTTTTGTGCTTCATTACTTTGGAGTTCTTCTGAGTTAATACTTCTCTTATGTCTTCCCTATTTTTGCATGAGTTCATCTTTATCGATTTTGATGCTTGAGTTTCTCTTTCCTTGGCCTATACTTATGTGCTTTCTTGACTCATGCATCGAGTGCTAGTGATATGCCTCAATGTTTTAGTTGATTTCTCACTTACATGTTGTAGCTACCATGTACTTGAGACACCTTATTCTTATTTGGCATTCTTTCTCACTTGCACTTTATTAGTTTCATATCTTTCTCTCTTATCTTAATGTTTCTCCCTTCTCCTTCATTTTAGGAATGTCACTAAGAGAGACCAGGAGCAAGCTCCTAGGAAGGTAGCCAACTGGAAATTTCAACATCATCAACATCACCATAAGCACCTCAGCCATCTACCCACCTTTGGGGGAGACCGCTACTCCGGAGTCCACTTTGGATTTTGGCAAAGAACGCAATCGAGAGGTGGACATGGAGGCGCCCCTGTCACATCATCCTTAGGCCATTGAAAGCGGCATTCCCCCTACCCTTTGCTCCTCTTTAAATGCACCGAGGACGGTGCAGTCTTTAAGCGTGGGGAGGTTGGTGACCGACTTCCGTGGGTAACAGCTCCTCTTTCCAACACCTATGTCTTAATCTTCTTTGTTAGTTAGTATAATTTGCTTTCTGTAGTAAGTTGTTACATGATGAATTGCATGATAGTTAGAGTTTGTACATATTCTACTCATCTTTGTGCTAGGACTACTTGGTTGAAGTAATGACTACTTTTTCGAGAAACGGTTTTAGAGCATTCCATTAATTTGATCAAAACTTTTGTTGAACTTGCTTGAAGAAATTAATTTTGGAACATGGTTTTAGAGTTAGAACACACAAACCTTGTGAGATTTTGAGCCTATTTGACTAGTTGCATCTTATCAACCAATATTTTGTTTTGGTTTGTGTTATTCTCTCTAAGATTGTGATTTTTGTCTAATATGGAGAAAAGATATTCAGTGGGTAGTTAGGTTTTGTATTTTGATTACATGGATTGTCTTAGGTTAGATGGGAAGTTTAGGTTGATCAAGGATTCAGATTTTAGTCCACTTGACCAAATACAATCCTACCTTGGCCATAACCCATTACAACCCTTGAAAAGACCTCTTGATATATGTATCTATGCATTGAACATATGTTGATTGGTAGAAGAAGAGCAAGCCTTAGAAAGCAAGATTAGTGGAGAATCGAGAGAATCGACCCTCAAACACTAGAGAGATTATAGTGCAAACAACTCTGGTGAGGGTTCGATGCTTAATCCTTTGTTCTCGGCTTTCACGAGATTTCTTATTGCACGTCTATTTATACTTCATTTTGAGATTTGAATTATTGGAATTCATGAATCATCATACTATCTTAGCTCTATGTGTTTATATATAGTAGAGAGTCAAAGTGACAAAATACTAAGCTTCAAACTCAACCTACTAAGTTAAGGCTGGTCAGAGAATACTTACATATATACATATAAAAATCCATAACCCAAAATACATATAAAAATCCATATCAAAATACAAATAAAAAACCCTAGTTCTCCAAAAACCTCTATGAGGTGCAAAAATAAAACATATATACATAGGAAAAATCTATACATACATATATACATACATACATACATATATATATATATATATATAACAAAACAGAAATGGAAGAAAAGCATGCAAAGTGAAAAATTCATGAAGAAATGAGGATTTGCAGAATTCATGGCGACGCGTACGCGTGACTCACGCGTACACATGATGAGAAAATCTGCCAGGCCATGAGTACGCGTGACCCATGCGTACGCATGACAAGCAGCACGTGACCTCATTAAAGACAATATGCTGAGGGCAATTTCTGAGCCCATCCAAGCCCAATCCAACTCATTTTTAATGCTGTTGAACCCAAGGATTGTAGGGGAATGAACGAAGGAAAAAAAAGTAGTCATAGAATGTAGTTTTTACCATGTTTTAAAATAGGTTTCTAGGGAGAGAAGCTCTCTCTTCTCTTTAGAATTTAGGCTAGGTTAGCTTAAATTTTCTTAGATCCAAGTTTTAATTCTTGTTTTTAGTTCAACTCCCTTTATATTTTGTTGTTCTATGGTCTTAATATTCTTAGTTTCTCTTGTTAATTTCTTTATGTTGTCATTTTTACTTTCATGAACCCTTGTTGGATTTTGATTTTCTCCAATGAAATTTTATGTTTTATCCTTTCTTGTGGTCTAATTTAGTTGTTATTGTTGTTTTCTTACATTCGGTAGTTGTAGATTTTACTAATTCATGCAATTTACCAGGCGTTATGTTTATGCATACTAGGTGTTTGATGAAATGCATGAATTGATTTTAGAGTAGCTTTTGTGTTCTTGGCTTGGGATCGTAACTTGGGTGACTTTGAGTTACTCATGTCAAAATGATTGATAATTTGTTTTCATTGACACTAGTTTTCACTAAATTAATTAGTGAGTGGCTAGGACTTATGGACTAGGATCAATTAAGCTCACCTGACTTTCCTCAAATTTTGGAGATGACTGATGAATCCAAATTTGACAATAAATTTTGGATTGATTTGAGTGGATTTCATCATATAAATCCACATTTATTCATCTAAATAGCATGCTTTTGTGTTTTCTCTCTAAATTGTGCCTAATTGTGAAAACATGCTATTTTGTGCTTAATTGTGAAAACATGCTATTTTGTGCTTAATTTGATCAATTTTATTCTACTTTCATTCCATTCGATGCCTTGATATTTTTTATGAGTGATTTCAGGTGTAATAGGTTGGAATGGCTTGATAAGAGTGGAAGAGAAGCATGCAATTGGGAAAAAACATGAAGAAAACAAAGGAGAAGCACACAGCCATGTGTGCGTACGCATAACTCGCTGTGCGTTCGCACAAGAGAAAAATTTAGCAAGTGTACGTACGCACAAGTTCCTGCGTGTGACTTCATTAAAAAGTCACGTAGCTCACGATTTGGGAGGCTTTTTGGCCCATTTAATTTTTTCTTTTATTACACTACTTGTCCTACACTTTCTTATATTTTACTTTCCTTTGTCAATATATATATATAGTTTTGCAATTTTGATTTTTAATTAATGAATTTGATGTTTGATGGCTTTTACATGTTTATTGAGTTACCTTTGTTGCTTTTGATCATTGGTTGTTTATAGTTTTAGGTAATTTTCCAACTTTGCCATGTTTTATGATTACCATGTGTTTGATGAAATGCCAATTTTGATTATGGGGTAGATTTCCATCCCTTGACTTGGAAAAATGAGTATATGAATTACTAGAGTTGTAATGTCCGATATTTAGTGATAATTCTTGGGTTGTTAGTTTTTATTGTTTCCACTAACGCTAGCTTTTTATTAAGGTAATTAGTAAGATAGTTAGGATTTGTGGATTAATAACAATTATGCTCACTTGACTTACTCTTCGATATTAAGGGTTGACTAGGTGAGATTAATACATCATAATTATCATAGTTGTGGTTATGGCAAGGAAGGAATTCCATAACTCATCCTAAGTCAAGGTTCCATTTATGCTTTGAACCACATTTCCCTCACTTTAAATTTTTACTTGTTCATATTACATACATAGTTCTTTTATTTCTTTATTACTTTAATAATTGCAATTTTGGATCATTCTTTTATTTCTTTATTGCTTACTTTCATCATTGAAAACCCCTTTTGTTCTTGCGACCAAAATCGTGCGCTCTTAGGCATTAGTTCCTAGGGAGACGACCCGAGGTTTAATTACTCTCGGTTTATATTTGATTTGAATTAAACTTTGATGTTGGGATTTAATTGCTGGTTTGGACTATGTTATCAATGAAACACTTAATTTCAATTGAGAAATTCTAAACTGGCACAAATCTTAACCATCAATGACAAAGTGGGAGTAATCCTTATAATTATTATATTGTGGTTAGTAACAAGGACAGTGATCTTTAACCATCATCCCTTGCCAAGACCTTTTTTTTACCATTTGAGTTTCCTTTCCCTTGTTAGTTAATTGAATTTTACTTTCTTGTTGTTTACACTTTTTGTCAATTGCTATCTCATTCCCGATTTTCTTCATAGCCAATAATTCAGTACTTGATTGCAATTTCTAGGGAGAACGACCCAAGATTCTACTCCTGGTTGTTGATTTGTATTGTGACAACCTTTTAAACTTTGATTGAGGGTTAATTGTTGGTTTAGACCATGCTTACAACGAAGTTCTTTTTTGTTGAGAAATTCTAGACCGACATTAATCCTCTATCAATTAATCTGCACCAGTAAACTCTAAACCCGGTTAAATCGGTCTCCTATTTTTAACTAAAATAGATCAAATAATATTATAATATTATTCAAACATCTCTAATATTAATATAATAATAATATTATATTACTATTTCTCTTCTCTCATAAATCGAGTCTGGCTCGTCAAACTAAATCGAGTTTGGCTCGTCAAATATAATACTCTATATAATCAATAATTTAGAAAATTTAAAAAATATTATTACAAAGCAATCTAAAAGAAATAAGTTAACAAAATATTTATCAAACTTCTTCATTCCATCATTGATAAGTAAAGATAAGTAAAGATATGTAAACAAAAATAAGAACACATATCAGATAAAAAAAATATTTTCTTTCTATATCAAATTGATGAGATAAAAAAAGGTTTTTTTTACATCAAATTGATAAGAGAAAAAAACATAACTATCTTTTAAGTCAAAAGTTGGGAATGAATTAAATGGATAGATGAATTACTGAAAATATAAATTAAATAAGTAAACTAAAGAGAAGAAAAAATGTAAGTAGAAGTTATGCGTGAAATGGAATGAAATTTGCAACTACAGTAGATGATGGCAATAGAAGACAATGGAGGCGATGCAATTGAGAGTGTTAAAGGAGAAACACATAAGTGTGCATGAAGAATAAAATTGATAGATTTTTTTTAAATTGTTACAAAGAAAAAACTTTAATATAATTAAACCAAACATTAAGATCTTGAAAAATGTAAAAAAATTGATGTTCACTTAGTCCATTTTTTAATTTATTAGCAATTTATTTTTTGTTCAGAGATGTGTTATCATGGTTATAGGAATAACAAAACTGATTTTATTTTAATGGGAGGTTATTTGATTTTTCAAAATAAATTTTATGACTAATTTGTCTTTATAATTTGCTTTATAAATAATTTGTTCAAGGATAAATATAGTCTAAAAAAATTAGAAACCAAAGTCATAATGAACTCTTTGTATTAATTTTATATATTGTTATACATAAGTTAACTTTGTATATCACACAAGCTTGTATACTCGTAATTTTAAAGAAAGGCATAAACATGCCTTGACCAAAGAATAAATTAAAAGATTCAATGATGAAGAGTCTGCAAAATGATCTAAACACAATACTTTGTAAAAGCAAAAGATAAGAGTCTAAGATCAGAAAAGAAAAACAAAGTCAAGGGAGTATCCAAACAGGAGGACAAAAAAAGTTAACATCTGATAACACTTCTTGGCAACTTCCATCTTCTAAATTGAAGATGCCAATGTTATGATAATAATTCTCTACTAATGATTGCTCTTGAACCAAGCTATCTGTAAAGTAGATTTGATTTCCTTTGGAATTTAAAAGATTGCCAGCGAACATTTGAACAGAAGCATTAAATCCAATTACCAGTATATAATTTCCCAAACTACTAATCCTTGACCATGCATTTGAATTATTTTCCTTCAATTCATAAATATCGAATTTGGTAGTCTTGTAGGAACGTTCCTCTTCCTCACAAATCAAATTAATAAGATGTCTTACCACCATCAATAAACTTCCATCAGCAGTCACAATCAGATATTTTTGATTAATGTCTTTTGTAGTAACAGTATCAAAGGGAGTTGAGGGTTTAAAAATTGCTGCCCTGGGACCTGCTTTTGTCGTTGTATCAAATCTGTATAGCTTCCCATCATGTTCTATTGCAAATATCCACTGTTGAAAAAATATGACATCTTGAAAATATGGACGAGGCCTTGTTGGTAATTTCAGCCATCTCTTATTACTTGGCTTGTAAAAGGCCAATCTAGAAGATCCATATAAAGCCACCGCCATAAAATTAATGTCATCGGGAGCAGAATTTATAATAACCTTCCAAATTAGAAATTTATTTGCAAGGATAGTTTCCTCGGTGATCATGTTGTGTCCACGAAAGTAAAAACTACATTGATCTCCGTTATGAATTACATCCGGCAGATCTGAGATTGGAGGAAGATCCAAGAAAACTTTTGTCATTGGATTTAACATTCTTATGGTGCCTTCGTACATGGATACAATTATTAACCATCCATAACAAGAACCACGGATAAGTTGGTATTGTAATTCGGGAAGTGTGAGATGGTAAATCCCCTTCTCTTCAAGAATTTCTTTGTGAGTATCAACCTTGAAAGCTTCGTTAGTAGCAGCACCGCTGCCAATAGGTAACAGCAGCCATGGAGCTTTGTTGCCATTGAGGATCTTCGGAAGTTTGAAGTTCCACTGCTTACAAACCAATCGAAGTTGAAGATAGTCATCATATAAATGGAACCGATTTGCGAATTCGTCCAACATATCTGGATGAATGTTTGCCCATTGATCAACTACCTCTCCCATGATACGTGTATGTCAGCCTCAAGCTATGTCAATTGGCTAGACTCGCAATAAGTACACCCAAAAAATTTCTTATATAGATAGATAAAAGTAAGAAGGTTTAGTCAGTTTCAAAGCATTGTTTCTTTTATAACAATAATATGATTGTGTAAATTAGGGTAGGTTTCTGTTGCGTGATTAAAAGATAAGATAAAAATATAATATTTCAAAATTAATGTGATATAAAGACCAAAGTTTGAAATTTGTTATTAAAAGATAGATGAAATCTTTTAAAGTTATCATTATCATTATTTGAGTTTAATTTTAATTCATTCATGGCAAAGTAAACAAGTTTTTAAATATATATTATCTTTACTAATTAAATGTTAATAATATAATAATATAATATCTAAAGTTTAATATGTTGCTACAAAAAGTATATATATAAAATCTTTGGCTTAAATACGTTCCCATAGAATATTAGTTTTTTCCTAACTTTGTTTTGTCAAATACCGGGAAAAAAAAGGGTAAATACCCTTTCCGGCCCTGAGCATTTTAAATTGGGACATGTCGCACCTTTATTATCCAGAAACCTCAACCAGGTCCTCAACCATCAACATTAGTGGACGTATCAACCCCTGTGACCGGTTGCCAACAGGTTACCTGGATGACGTGTCAGGTGGAGGTTGAGTTGTCAAATGTAGGTGCCACGTGTTACTAGAAGTTGTTGCAGGGACTAAAAACTCCCTCCTTGCCCAAACTTTTCTCAGCTCCACCGGCAACACCCTCCACTCACCACCCCTCCCCAGCACTCCTCCACTACCGCCACCGCCACCACTACTACAACCGCCTCACAACCTTCGCAACTCATGCGAGTCCTCCACCTCTTCTTCTTCCTCCACAACCTCCCAAAGCTTCACCTAATGGAGGTTCTCTCTCCCGACAACACCTTCCACCACCACCACCACTACTCCTCCGCTACAACAACCACCACCAATGCCACCACCGCTTCTACTTCCCAACAATCTCGAAGAACTCTTTCACCTCTCCGAGCTTCAACTCACTACCACCACCTCACAACCTTCCCAACAATATTTTTTTGTTAGAGTAATATTGGTTCAACTCTTGCATCATTGGAAATTCATGCTGCTCAAATGTGGGGCCATTTAAAGAGGGATGATGAAAAGTTTGAGGAGTTTATAAAGGAGAATAGGTTAATGGAGGTTCTATATTCTAACAACAGGGAAAGTAGAGTTAAATGGAATACACTTGCCTTTCATGTTCTTTCATTGCTGCCTATTACTGAGTTCTTGTTTTTCAACGTTGGTTTTGTGAAGGAGGTTGTGGAGTGGACTATGCCTTGTTTGAGTAGGGATGGTGTTTTAGAAAAATTGAAGTGGTTGGTTTATGCAATGAAAGAAATTTATGATAATGAAGGTGCATTGAAAAAGATTAGGGAGTTAACAATTTTTTATGATGAAGGAAACTCATTGAGCAATCTGTTATGGTGGCTGCACAGTAGAAGAGGCCATGGAGAGTCATTGCAATAGCAGCAAGGTTGGCTCTAATGGCTGAAGAAGTTGGCTTTATTGATGTGGCATTGGTGGTGGTTGTTGTGGCGGAGGAGTAGTGGTGGTGGTGGTGGAAGGTGTTGTCGGGAGAGAAAACCTCCACTGGGTGAAGTTTTGGGAGGTTGTGGAGAAAGAATAAGAGGTGGAGGACTCGCATGAGTTGCGAAGGTTGTGAGGCGGTTATAGTGGTGGCGGCGGTGGCAGTGGTGGAGGAGTGCTGGGGAGGGGTGGTGGGTGGAAGGTGTTGCCGGTAGGGCTGAGAACAATTTGGGCAGGGAGGGGGTTTTTAGTCCCTGCAACAACTTCTAGTGACACGTGGCACCTACATTTGACAACTCAGCCTCCACCTGACACGTCATCCAGGCAACCTGTTGGCAACCGGTCACAGGGGTCGATACGTCCACTAATGTTAATTTAAATCAAAATCTTTTACAAAATTTCACCTATCATATTATCTATTTATAATAATAATAATAATAATATCAATACGACAAATTATTCATAAAAAATCTATTTTACAGCCAGTTCTTTACAAAAATATAAAATAAAAAACAACCTAAAACATATGCGCAGATTTGTTATTCTGCACATTATTATCTCTCCAATATTTTAAAACAAAATTTAAACCTATTTCTAATTTTTAAAATGGGTTAACTACCAAGAAACGTATTTAGATGCTGACAAAAATACATCCGAATTTTATTATTGATAAAAATGTCTTTAAATAATTTAAAAATACAACAACAATACCCAACAGTAAATATATATTTTCAAAAAATGTGACTTTTTACAAGCATAATTAAAAAAATGAGATATTATTATTCTTAAACTTTGGTAATTTTTTTTAAGTATATATTTTTTGTGATTTTTTAAAATTATTATTAGTTATTAACAAAAAAATTACAAAAAATATATACTCAACGAAAAAATACAAAATTTTAAGGATAATAATATTAGAATATCGTAATTTGGGAACAAAATCAGAAAAATATCAAAGAGGATTAGAAAAAAATCAATGTAATTTATTAGAATATTATTCCATAACGAGCGTACTCTTAGCGTACTCTTGGTCTATATATTGGTAAGAACCTTGTAATCACAGATGAAATATATGAATAATAAAAATAATACTTCTCTAAATAATTCTTCGTTTTTTTCCTAAACTCTTTGTACCATGGTAACATGGTATCATAGCAGAGTTAGGTTCTAGGGACTCAAAATTCCGACGAATCTTTATCTTTATAGTAATATATGCTGATGTGGCGCTTATACGTTGAGTCTGGGAGTTTATTTGCTTAGGTGTTGTCACTAGAAATTTTTAGATTTATATTTATAAACTAGTGTTAAACTCGTGCGATGCATGGGCTTATATTTAAATTTGATAAGTTAAATTAAAAATAATATTTTATAACCATATATTTTTTTAAATTTAGTATAACACTATCATCGTCGTTATATAATAAACGTGTTAAATATGTTGTTTTATCTTTATTTAAAGTAAAATATAAATAGAAGAGTTTGAAGTTTATAATATTCTTAAACCATAAGGAGGGAGACATGAAAAAAATAAGAACATATATAACTGTAATAATAGCATGTTAAATTTACACTAAATTTTGTATAAAAAGCTAATAAAAATTTATCGATCGATAACCTAGTATCTTACTAACTTCATTAGAAAAGGAATTGGCATAGGATGTTGTGCTCCTTATTACACATTTCATTTCAAATCTGAAAAAAGAGTTATAGATAAATTAGTTATATCTATAGTAAATATCTGTACAAAAGTATAAATTATAACATGCTATTAAAATAAAAATAATATTATTCTTACCTAAATATTATTAAAAACCTCTTTGAACACGACATTTGTTGTTGATGACTTTGGATTGCCGTCTTCATCCAAAATTAGAACCTTGAGGCCACTCCAAGTTTGTTAACTATTAATCTTGTCCCGTTGCATAAACCTGAAGTCTGGTCTATGTTTCGCAGTAGCATTACAGCGACTCCTGGCTTCAAAGTCAACTTGTGATTGGGTAGTCCCGAACATTTGATGTCATTTAGGAACTCTGGTGTGAACCACTCTTGTTGTACATCTTCATTCTCATCAGCTTAACATGTTGTGTCAGAGCTCAAATACTCCTTTTTCATCCCTGGAAAGATTGTCAAGACAAAATCGTTTACCTTCTCGACACTCTCAAGCGTGGGTGCAAGAATTGCCATACTCTGAAAATACCTGTAATCTGACATGTTTTGCAACAAATTTGGATATGAAAAGTCTACCAAATGAGAGAGAGGGTCATCAGTAGTTGTAATCAATAGATCATTTGGAATTTCAACTTCTGATTCATCACCAACAATAGAGCCAATATTTCCATTTCCAACATCAAGTATCCAATTAGCAAATCTCTTCATTTCACCTTCATCTTGATCCAAAGAAGACATTAGAAGCCTCATATTCGTATGCAGTTTCAGAACCTTACAAAATGACCACAAATGGGATGAGTTAATAGCAGATGCCAATATATCGTGTCTACTTCCTTTCGGAATCACCGGAAGTATCTGTCTGAAATCACCTCCTAGAACAACAACCTTACCACCAAATGGTTGATGTGTCTTATGTTGATCGGTAACTGACATAAGATCCCTGAGCGTCCTATCAAGTGCTTCAAAGCACATTTTATTGAGCATTGGAGCTTCATCCCAAATTATTAAGCTACTTTGGATGAGCAGCTCAGCCTTCAAACTGTCATGCTTGATGTTGCAAGTAGATTCATCAGTAATTGTAATGGGTATTGAAAATCTAGAATGAGCCGTTCTGCCACCAGGTAGGAGTAAAAAAGCAATTCCACTGGATGCGACATTTAAAACAATTTTTCCTCTAGACCGAATAGCATAAGAAAGTCCATTCCAAATAAATGTCTTACCACACCCACCATGCCCATAAACGAAGTAAAAACCACCAGAGTCTGTAACAACAGCATTGAGTATCTCATCAAATACTAACCTTTGCTCATGAGTCATCTTTTGTTCTGTATATAAGTTTGTATGAGTCAACTCATTTGTGTCATATGCTAACTCCTCCTCTATTAGCTTATTTTGAAAAAGGCGAACATGAGACATCTCAGGATATGGCATTGATTGATAGTCTCTTAAAGATCTCGCATTGCTGTTGAGTATCTTCTCAATCTCAATAAGGCAAAGGTTTTTCAATTCGTCATCAGTCATGCTTAGTCCTAGAAAAAGCACATAGTGGTTTTATGAAATATTTAATAAGTAATTCTAAAATAAAACTATTAATATTCTTAATAAAAATAAAGATAATAAGAGAATACAATCTTGATATAAAAAAAAGACATAGTAAAATACCTTGGTTTTTCAAAGCTTTTCTCCTCTCATATAGTATTCCATCAGCCAATAATGTCCAAGTTGCATTCCAAACACGCTCTGGGTTGCTAATGCTATTAGATATCAGTAGCATCGCAAATAATTTTCTCAATTAATGACCAGATGCAAGTTCAGCTACCTCATTAATAGCTGCAATGAATTCCCTATCATCGCACAGTAGTCCCATGGAATAGCAAGCATCTTAGAAGCTAGAATATGTAATTCCATTAACTGTCCTAATAGACTTATATGTTGTGCAACCTCTCTGAACAGCTAACAAAATTCTCATATAATAAATATCACCTGTACCCGGTGGAACATAATTTAACCTCCCGATAGAATACCCTCTTTTGCGTGGATGCCATACCCTTGATTCTCTATCATAAACAAATTGATTTGGAAATTCAGCATACGTCAAAGTTTGACCTGCTTCAAATTTTTTATTGGCCTCCATCCATGCTAAGAACATTGTACATTTTCCTTCCTCTTCTTCCACGATTTCTTCAAGATCGTCATCATCTTTAAAGATGATATTTTGCTCTCCAGGCAAATGAAAGGTTAATCTCATCACCAAAGGCCACCTTTGATGAATATCATACGCTAAGGTTCTCCACACAGCCTCACATGCAGACAAATATCTGCAATCATAGAATTGTTTGATCTCATCAATAACCTGAGCATCCTCTCCACTGGAAGCTTCCTTTGTAACTCCAACTGCTACCCTGTCTGAACCTTTATTCACATACTTGAACAAATATTTGATAGCATTCGACTTGTTGCAGTACTCTACATTAACATGCACTTGATAAGACATCAGTAGATATGCATTGTATGGAACCACATTCCTATTATCCATATGGACTCCTTTCTTCTCAGTAACCACCCTTGTGTCTCGTCTTCTATATGATGGGTATCCACTATCATCGATAACTGTGGTTTTACTGAATGTCTTGGGATAATATTTGGTGCAGTACCCATCTTTCATGCAGGAAGATTTTGAGAATGCTCTACCACATGGTCCATGAATCATATATGTAGATACAGCTCTAAACAATTTTGGATGCTAAGCAGGATCTGGCAACTCTGAAGATATTAACTGATCAATTTGAGTTGTCGTTGTTATCTTATGGTCTCCACTTAACCACAAAAGAATGTGAGCATGTGGTAGACCTCTTTTTTGGAATTCCACCGTATACATCCCTTATACCAAAAAGACAAAAAAAAAGTTATATGTTATATTTAAACTATCTATTTTATGTATGTGCTTTGATAAATTAAGGGTGATAATAAAAAATCAACAATACGTTAAGTAAGAAAATATTTTGCCATTTATTTTATAACAATCTAAAGGAATATTTCTCTAAAAATAAGGTTGGATGATGAGCAATACCTGCATCTAGCACTCCAAATGGAATTCCTTGCTTAAGATCCGAGATTATCATGTCAAGCTTAATTTTGAATACTCTACACAATATATCCAGCCGGTCTTCAACCTTTAAGTTCCTTGGATTGTTAACCCTGCCAATCTCTTGCCAACTTGAGTTACATGTCATTGTGATGAAGAGGTCTGGATATCCATATTTCTTACAAATTGCCATAGCATCTTGACAATTATTAAACATGTATCTCATGCCACCAGTGAAGGACGCAGGTAGGATGATACGCTTACCTGCTTTAGAAGCACGTGTCTCACCCCTAACAACTGCATCTTGAATCCCTTTGTATATATCACTCCTCACCTTGGTTTGGTTGTTTTGGTAGTAGGTCAACCTTTGTGCTTCAATCATAGAAAAGCAATCAACCAAGAACTGCTGAAATAATCTTCCACCATTGACAATGGTTGCATACTCGACCTTTCTCTCTTGTATTCTAAATGCTATGAACTCCCTTAAACTCACACGCTGTCTCTTTCTATTTTCATCAGCCCTATGAGATTCTCGCAAAGGAATGTCTTCTTGGTAGTCATCTTCACCGTAAGGAAACATCATAGGGTACTGAAGAGGAATAAATGCGGTGTGTGTCTCATGAATCCTTTGCAGATGTCCAAAATTTAATTGAACTATAATATCACGCCCTGCATCTCCAGAATCAAAATCTCCTACTATTAGAGCTGCGACCTCGTTAGAAGATGGTAAATTGTAGACTCTTGCATCCTTTGATCTTTTTCGGTACAACCGTAGTCTTATATTTGCGATATCTCCTTGATTCAGGTAGTTTCTCACTATCCTAAATGTGTGAGCAAGAACATTATGTTGATCGATCATGTCCTTGAGATCTAGAACTAAGGACTGGTCAATGTTGTTGTTGTTTGTTCTTGAACTGTATAAAACATCAATTGAAAATATTAGTATTCATAATTAACCAAAATCAAAGTACGAACTACCTAAATAAATTTTTAATCAGTTTGGAATGCATGATACAAACCTGAAAATCTCTATCCTATTTGAGACCTCATTTTCTGTATCATAAATATATAACTGCACAAATTTTGGTCTTTGTCCCTCAATTGGCACCAAGCTTCCAATTCTGTGGTAGTTTTGTCCACTCACAATGAACTGGGGAGGACCTGTCCTATCATTGATGGAGGTCTCTATTTTACCTCCGAGGGACGTGAAGCAAAACATGCTATTATAAGTTCTTATATTATCCTTAAAGTGTTTGCTTCTCTGGTCTGCTCCAGATATTAAACCTTGCAAGAGTTGAGGTAGACGTTGCAAAAACGGCAGTTGTACCTTCCCTCGCATACAACATATTGAGAACTCAATATTGGATCCTGTTTTAGACTTTTCTGATCTCTCCTCATACCACATCATGGCGTCGCAATGCCGACAAAAAAATTAGTTTTATATGCACACTAATCAAACAATAAGAATTACAATATATCAATGTTCAAATACAAAAATTATAATATATAACCATATCTTAGTTTGAATTTTAAAAACTTGAACACTAAACGATAATTTTTTGTTTATAAGAAGCATAACAATAGTAAATAATAAACTGCTGATATTGCTACTTCTTAGATTACCTGTATTCTCAGCAACATCGAATATGGCTGGGTATTCAATTTGCACAGAATCATCTAATATAGTCGTGTTTTCAGTAATATCCTCAACTTCTTCAAAAATTTTTGAAAGATTTATAGCCAATTCCTTCAAGAATGTTTTTCTTTGTCTCAGGTGTCTTTCTTTTTCAGCTATGCACACTTCTTCTAATTCTTTAGTATCTAAATTTGAATTAGATGTACTTGCTCCTGTAATCATTAGAGATAGTAAATCAAGCACTTTATATTATAAAAAAAAAGAAAAATGAATATATATATTAAATGTTTGAATCAGCTGAGTTATGAATATATATTATGAAAGTAGTATTAAAGATAAAAGAAGTAGAATTTTAGCTTTGTGATAATTACAATCTATCATGCTTATCTTACCATGTCTCTTTTGAAGTAGCATAGTCTTTCTATTCAGTCTTGCATCCCTTTGCAATCTAATTCGATTTGAGTACTCCAATGAATCTATAATAATTATTTAGCATATATCAAACATTGTTTTTAATAGACCAATTGAAAAGTTAAATGTTTGGTCTTTAAGTAATAAAAGCATATATTAACATACGCTGACTTTGCAACTGGTGGATATTGTTTGATGTTTGTTGAAACTGTTTTTGACTTGTCTGATGACATGGGCTATCATATGCTTTGCATGTGATACCTGAATTACTAATATCACTAATATTGGAACATCGTTCCTTTTCACCTACAGAGTGTAGATTAGTAGTTGGAGACCTTGATCGATATGGTGTTGGGTTATTATCTAATAAGATAACTCGAGATATTAGTTTTTTGAACATATTTTATGTTAAAGTTTATAATTGAATAAATAGTAGGAATATCAAAATACATAAAATGCATGTACATTCACATAAGTAAGTTCCAAAAAAAATCATCCAAAAATCAACCTGTATTGAGTCCATTTGTAATGTTCGACAACACC
This sequence comes from Arachis duranensis, assembly GCF_000817695.3. NCBI lineage: Eukaryota > Viridiplantae > Streptophyta > Magnoliopsida > Fabales > Fabaceae > Arachis > Arachis duranensis. The sequence goes on along the minus strand of NW_026264997.1, from coordinate 23,064 downwards.
GATTGAAAATGCACATCATTGGAACCATCACTCGAATTTCCTATAATTTTTTCATAAACAAATTTAGTAACATATTACAAAAACAATGTAAATTAATAATTTATTACTTGTCAATAGCTAAATAATATATAGAAAATATTGTATTTTATGGGCTTTCATTCGGCCAAAATACTCATGACATGTTAGTTATTTTTTGTATGAAGTCTACCTTGAATTGTGGTCCGCTTTGTATTTTCTTTGTCTTTTAATATCATTTTTCTCTTCAATCTTGCTTCTCTTTGGACTTCTTGCATCTTTCAATATATACCTAAAAATACCAAATAAATAATTTTTTAACTAATTAAAAATATATATACATTATACCTAATACATTTTTATTATCAATTTTTTATATTATTAAAAAAAATAAAGTACACAGGAGTACACACATGGCGGCGTTTGTTTTTGGTATACATATTGATCAAAACATAGACACGGGAGTACACAGGAGTACATGTATGGTGCTTGAATAATGAGACAAAAATGATGAAAGACATAGTCATACACAAACACCCATTAAAAACATGTATTTTGTGTTTCTCTAAAATGCTGAATATGAAATTAGTGTCTTCTTATGTCTATGTAAAATTGCATAGGTTTTATTTTCATTGGTTGCTTTAATTTCCTTTTTATTCTCATTTATTCAGTTACGTAAACATATTTTATGGAAAATAATATATATTTTTTTTCAAAAGTATCTTTTTTCAAATAAATATAAGTTTAATCTCACGATCAATAAATTCAACTTACAGTTAAAATATTTTTTTTTCATTTCCTTAAATAAAGAGATTGAAAATGAATAACTTATAAGTAAAAAGAGAGAAAAATATGAAAGTACCTCTATTATTGTGCTGAGATAATAATAAACGAAGTAAACAGAGAAAATTTATAAATGTGACAAATAAAAAAATTTAAATTTAAAAATGAAAACGGTTAAGAAGTCACTTAATTAGGAATTAGTATTAGAATTTTAAATTTCAAATTTTTAAATAGAGTTTCCTAATTAGCTAGTTTATTTAAAAATTTTTAAATAAACTTTCTTAATTAAACGTTTGTTGTTTATTAAGAATATAGAAATTTGTTAATTTACAAATAATTTTTATTAGTTTTGTCATAAATAGTATCAATCCTATTATTTATCGATAAAAATAATAAAATTAAATATAATCTAAAAATTAATAACCTTATAAATATCGTAAATTTAGAAAAAAATATTTAAAAAGAGAGAAAAAGATAAAAGTACTTTTATTGTGGAGAAATAATCTAAAAGATAATAATAAAAATTTATAAATATGGCAAGTAAAAAAATTTAAATTTAAAAATCGAAATGGTTAAGAACTTACTTAATTAGAAATTAGTATTAGAAATTCAAATTTTAAATTTTTAAATAGAATTTCCTAATTAGATAGTATAAATTTTATATTTTTAAATAAAATTTTCTAATCAAACATTCGTTGTCTATTAAGAATATAGAAATTTGTTAATTTAAAAATAATTTTTTTAGTGTCATCATAAACAGTATTAACTTTATTATACCTTTTCTAAAATTTAAACAGTATTGCATTTTTTTAAATAGTATAAATAATTTCACGTCTTAATAAGACTGATAATTCTATTTATTTTATTATAATCTTTTGTAATTAGCATAGTAACTTATAAATTATATAAATTTTTAAAAAATATTCTTAAACTCAATTGCTTACGTAAAAATAAAAAAAAAGTATATTTGAATTTAAATTTAAAATTCTAAACATAATACTTTAATTAAAAATTATAATTAGATTTTTTTAAAAATAAATACACATTAAAAATTAATAACTAACTTAATTGTATCAACAATAATTTAAAGAAGAAATTTATAACTTTATGATATTAAATATTAAATTAGATATTATCAGAATATCAACGGTGAAAATCAAATTTAAAATAAAACCACAAGTAATAACCAAATAACTTCAATTTATATTTAAAAAAATTCTAAATTCCAAACATAAAAATAGAAAAGAACCAAAAGAAAAATAACAACTCAAGAAAAGACAATGTTTCCACCAAAACAAACATATGCTTGACATTATTCTATTAGATAGACTCTAAAAGGATTCCAAAACATGTGCATCCAAATTCTACAGTTTCTTTCTCAATCTTGATCTTCTTGGAAGTTGAGGTATCTCCTTCTACCTTCGATTCTTCCGACTCCGAGGATAATCGCTTAATTGGTGTAATAGCATTTTCCAACAATTCGGATTCATCATTGGCAGCAACTTCATTGGAGAATTCAAGCAACAAATTCTGTACAAAATACCACGTTAAATTAAAGACTTCTTTGTAACCTTTTATTTTATCTCACTAATATTTTTTAAATAAAATTAAGATCTAATTTTGAGATAACAAACAAAAAAAAAATTATTTTTTGAACAAATACCTTAGCACCTTCTACTTTCTCTCCTTCAATGATTGAGGATGTCTTTGAAATTGGAAGCAAACCACCGGTGTAGTCAACATCCTAAAATTATAATTAATTATTAATTATAAATTAGATACTACTAATGACCAAGGAAGCAAAAAATAAATTAATTTTTAATAGAAAGTACACTTATAATTATAGTCACAATTTGAATAGGGTGAGCCTCTTTGAATTTATTTATGAGGTCCACATTATCAGTCATCTTCTTAACTTTATAAGAAGGTGAAAAATGTGGATTATCAGATATTTGAACTTCAACGATGAAGAGAAAGGTCTTATCAATTAGGTTGAGCAAAAGTGTAGGTGTATCCGATAGATCTCCTTTCTGCAGGGTATTACATAATATATTAATAATAAATAATATAAAAATTACCAATAAAAATATCTTCACTAATGTTTTTAGAAATAAATATTGGTTAGATCTTACCAATAGGAGTGGATCAAGTATCTCTACACAGCTCTTTCCCAAAACTTGTTTTGCCTCCTTGTCAAAGACTACAAAACATACACAATCAGAATCATCAATGACACCAAGCTTTATTCGATACCTGCTTAAAAAAGAAAATAACATAAAAAAAGTTAAATATAGACTTATTCAATATCTAATCCAATGTGCATATACTTTAATTTAAAAATAAATAAATAAATAACCTTGGAGTTATGGATAAAAGGAGACGGCCACAACTTGAACATTTGAAAGTTTTTGTAAAAGCATATGTGGACCTGTTGCATTCACATTGGCCGTACCACCAGTCTGGAGTATCCATAATATGACTTATAGTATCCAAGACAATACAAATAGAATTCTGGAAAAAAAAATGATTTAAATTCCCTAAATTTGGTGAATTTTTTAAATAAATAAGATGAATAAACAAAAATAATCTATGTACAACGAATTTTAATTATTTTTTTCTCAATTTTTTTAAAAAAAGAAAATTACCGTATCGAATTCTTTTAACTGTTCGATGGTTTTGCCTTGATAAATTTTTAAGAATGCAGCCTCATTTGAAATTCTGCCAATATTACCTCTAGATTCTTCAAATCTTACAAAGTTAGATAAATAAAATAAAAAAAAATTATGTTAGATAACACACACGTAGTATGGAACTAAAGAATTAAAAAGAAAATACCCACCTATTTTTAAATTGGATGACAGTTGTATCTTCAAGATTGAAGAACATCTTTGTGCCATACATGGAATTTTGTAAAACAATCTTTTCTGAAAAATTTATTTTAATACAAAATGAGTAAAAATTCACATAAACAATAAGTAAAAGCTCACATATAAAAATATATTGTTAAAAAAATATGGATAAATATTACCGTTAAATAACTTCACTCTAACAAACTGTAAGACGACAACAGCTCCATCCTTACAGTCAGATCCCAGAAAAGTATTTAATTCATGTACATAGTTGCCAAGAAGTGCACACTCCATTATTTTTCTATATCAAATAGAATGTTTAATGTTAAAAAAGTAACTACCAATAAAATAATATCAAATTATATATATTTTATATTTTTAAAATTTAAAATTTAATAATAAAATTAAAATATCAAATACAATTTAAAAAATTAATAATTAATTAATTATTTTAAATTTGTAACAAATAAACCGCGGAAAGAATGCTTTTTATTATTTTTTTTTAAATTTGAATCTTTTTTTTTTAAATCAATCCGAAGTGATTTTTTTTAAAAAAATTTAAATTTAAATAATTAGACGTTTAAAAACGGTGGCTTTGAATCTAGAACATTTTAACTAAGCTTAATGTTAGTTAAGATACATTTGTTACTTATTAATATTAATAAAAATATTTATAATAAAATAAGTTAAAATAATAATTTAAAAAGATGAGATTAGCAAAATTTTTATATTTATAAAAATAAATAGATAATTACTCATCATCAATCTCTAATTCGATAACAGTATATTTGGTAGATTTGCCATCCTTTTCAAGAGTCTTCTCATTCCCAATTCCAGCAAGATATCCAACAACATCTGAAATGATTTAAAATAAAAAAAATTATTGTCAATAAATTTGTAAAAAAAAAACGCAGAATAAATTATCAATAAAATAAATAATTATACTTTTTCTAAAATAATAAACTTACCAACTAAATAGGTGCAATCATACCCAGGAGCATTGAGAGTGTCAAAACTCACAAACTTAAATCCATGTCGTGGGATACTCGACGATTCTGGAAGTCTGTGCACATCTGTACGTTGGTTTAAATTAACCACGTATTCATGATGTGTAGTCTTGAAGTAACCCTTATTGAGTCCAACACCAAAATATTTTATTTGGTAAGATATTCCTTTCTCCAGCAAATTCACGAATCGAGACACAAAAGCCTTCTTAACTGAGGCGTGTATTTTTCCTCCCTAGAATTAATGAACAAAAAAAAAAACGATTAGATGGGAATAAACAAATAAATTTAAAATATAAATAATATAAATTTTAAATAAAATAGAAAAATATTAGTAGAAAACTCACGTCTTCGTCGAGCCAAACCATCTCAATTGAGTATGGCAATGGAGAATTTCCGTAACTTGGTAGTGTCCATAACCGTATCACTCGTATACGTACACACAAATTATCGATTGTAGGATTGATGTCAGCAATTTTGTGAATACCAGCCATTAGAATAAATAGAGAGATTTTGGATATATGTAAAGAAAGGAATTGATGTACTTTAAATTGTGGTGCTTTACATCTCTCGTAACTTATACTTTTATAGTTGCATCATAACTAATATTTTTTAAATTTGGTTGACTTTAATTTAAAATTTAAAAAATAACAAACTAAATAAAATAACCTAAACTTAAAATTTGAAAATAACAACTTAAACAAATAATAATTTAAAAATTCCAACATAACGTAAATTTTTATAATAATATAATAATATAATAATATTAGTACGTAATAATCGAAGAATAATTAACGTATATTTTTTTAAAACTCTAAATTTCTTTAAAAAAATTTATGTAGCTGCAATTTAAAAAAAATTCAAATTTTAAAAAATAATGCTAAAAAGAATTAACAGATTTTTAAAAAATAGTGTTAAAATATAAAAAAGAACCATCTAAGTAAAATAATTTAAAATGTAAAAAATAACAACCTAAGTACAACAATCTAAAATTTAAAAAATAACAACTTAAATAAAATAATTTGAGATGATGAATTAAATTAAAAATAATATTTTATAATCATATATTTTTTAAATTTAGTATAACACTATCATCATCGTTATATAATAAACGTGTTAAATATGTTATTTTATCTTTATTCAAAGTAAAATATAAATAGAAGAGTTTGAAGTTTATAATATTCTTAAACCATAAGGAGGGAGACATGAAAAAAATAAGAACATATATAACTGTAATAATAGCATGTTAATTTTACCCTAAATTTTATATCAAAAAGATAATAAAAATTTATCGACAACCTAGTATCTTACTAACTTCATTAGAAAATCATTGGATGTTGTGCTCCTTGTTACACATTTCATTTCAAATTTGAAAAAAGAGTTATAGATAAATTAGTTATATCTATAGTAAAGATTTGTACAAAAGTGTAAAATCATAATATGCTATTAAAATGAAAATAATATTATTCTTACCTAAATATTATTAAAAACCTTTTTGAACACGACATTTGTTGTTGATGACTTTGGATTGCCGTCTTCGTTTAGAATTAAAACCCTGAGGCCACTGCGACTCTTAACTCTTGACAAAGCAACATAAAGCTGTCCATGGGTTAACACTGATTTTGGCAAATAAAGCCGTACATATGATAATGATTGACCCTGACTCATGTTAATGGTTATTGCAAAGCATACTGTTAATGAAAATTGTCTCCGTTGGAACTTAAATGGCAATCCTAAATCTGAAGGGATCAAGTTCATTTTTGGAATGTACACTTTATCTCCAATATTTCTACCGGTCACTACCGTCGCTCCAATTACGTTGCTGCCAAGTTTGTTAACTATTAATCTTGTCCCGTTGCATAAACCTGAAGTCTGGTCTATGTTTTGCAGTAGCATTACAGCGACTCCTGGCTTCAAAGTCAACTTGTGATTGAGTAGTCCCGAACATTTGATGTCATTTAGAAACTCTGGTGTGAACTACTCTTGTTTTACATCTTCATTCTCATCAGCTTGACATGTTGTGTCAGAGCTCAAATACTCCTTTTTCATCCCTGGAAAGATTGTCAAGACAAAATCGTTTACTTTCTCAACACTCTTAAGTGTGGGTGCAAGAATTGCTCTACTCTGAAAATACCTGTAATCTGACATGTTTTGCAACAAATTTGGATATTGATGTGCGAATCATTGTCAATCTATTTCAATCCCCGGCAACGGTGCCAAAAACTTGATGTGCGGAAAACAATCCGACACAAAACTCACCGGCAAGTGTACCGGGTCGCATCAAGTAATAATAACTCACATGAGTGAGGTCGATCCCACAGGGATTGAAGGATTGAGCAATTTTTGTTTAGTGGTTGAATTAGTCAAGCAAACAAGTGTTGATTGTGTGAATTTGTGTTGACAGAATGTAAATTGCATAGAATGTAAAGGGGAGTGGGTGATTTGCAGGAAATTAAAGGGAATAAAAAGAAAAAGAGCTAAATCTTAAAGTGCAAGAAATGTAAATGGCTTGAATTATAAAGGGAATCGGGAAGTGGATTTGCAGAAATTAGACAAGGAGAAGTAAATTGCAATAAACAGAAAAGTAGAAGAGAAATTTAAAATGAAAATTCTAGATCTCAGGACCCAAGAGACTAGATAACCAAGTCTAGATCTCAATGCCTTCCTAGATCAAAACCACAATTCAATTGCAAGGGAATTTAAAATCAAAATAGAAAAAGAACTAAATTCCAATCTCAATATCTCAAGAGTGCAGTAAATCAAAACAGAAAGATGGATCTCAAGGTGAGATTGAGACAGAATTTCCTCAATTATCAACACCCAAGACTCAAATAAAGCTTTGCAGGAAAGTAAACAAGAAAACCCAGAGGAAGAGAATTCAATTCTCCTCCCAGAAACTCTCTCAAATTTCAAGTAATCTCTCAAAAACTCCTCAGCAAGAA
>NW_026264997.1:14506-15374 GCF_000817695.3 Arachis duranensis | reverse complement strand
GATCTTCAAGCCTTGAATTGGGCCTTGGCCTTGATGGAATTGGGTTGATAGTAGCCTCCGTTGATTGCTCTTGGTGTTGGGAAGAAATCCACTTGTGAACTGGGCCATGTAGCTTTCACGTTTGAGCCAACGTTTGAGGTCAAACGTTGACTCAAACGTTGCCGTGTGAACAATTATGCAGAGGCCCAAAATGCTGTCATCCACGTTTGGCTCAACGTTTGAGGTCAAACGTGAGCTCAAACGTGGATCTCCCCATACCTTCTTTTTGGCCAACGTTTGGCCCAACGTTTGAGGTCAAACGTTGGCGCAAACGTGGCTCAATTAGCTCATTAATCAGGGGTGTTCTTCCATGCTCCTTTTTGCCAAAATGTAGCCAACGTTTGACCTCACGTTTGAGGTCAAACGTTGGCTCAAACGTCGCTGCCCAGAAGCTCTATCTTTCTTCTTTTAGGCGCCAACATTTGCCTCAACGTTTGAGGTCAAACGTTGGCGCAAACGTTGCCTTCCAAGAGTTTCTTCTTCAGCCAACGTTTGCCTCAACGTTTGAGGTCAAACGTTGGCTCAAACGTTGGTTCTTCTCCAGGGCATTCTTCATCTTCTTGCAACCTCCTTCCAAGCCTTGTTTCACCTATCATCAATCAATCAAAAACATCAAAGCTATGCTTCAAATCATGAGATTGTTTCTCTTCCATAATATATGACAATTATAACAAAAAATCTCATGAAAATGCATCATTTTATACATGATTGATTGAGTCAAAGATATCATGAATTTCAACCCAATTGGCTTACTTATGGCTTAAGAAAGTGCATAAAACTAAATGAAAACAAAGAAAAAGACTAGTAAAACTAGGCTAAGATGACTTGT
>NW_026264997.1:12058-14412 GCF_000817695.3 Arachis duranensis | reverse complement strand
CCTATAAATTATCCGCTCATCAATAAGCTTTCAATCAATACATCCGAAACCAGTCGGTTTTAAGGTATTAGGTGTTGAAGCACCCCTGAGGATTTACTTGCTCAAGCCTCTCTCTCTTTGACACAATTCGACCACAAGCATTTACTAGGATACTAACTCTTTGAGTTTTCTTCTTTCCTGCCTAGTAATTGATGCTCAGAGCCTTGGGCCATAAGGGAGTGCTTTTGCACTTGAGCCTAGCCTTGACTTCTAAGTGTTTTGTTTTCAAGCATTTGGCTCGATACATAAACACCACAAGCACTTAGCAAATAAATTGCCATTAGTACTCAGAGCCTTCAGCTTTCTCATTCTTTCTCTTTTTCTTTTCTTGCATTAATTGTATTTGCTTCTTCAAGGTTTTCATGATTTTTAAAAGATTTCACAAAATGTACTAGATGAGAAACTTCAATTAAATAAAATCCAATGCAATTGAGCAACAATTAATCATACTAGCTTTCCAATACTTGTATGCACATGCTAAAATCTTCTTTAATTCCTTATTTGTTTATGATTATGATGCTTTATTGCTTTTAAACTCACAAAACTTTTTTGATTCCTCAATCATTCTCTTCAAAGAAATGTTTTCTATTCATATTTTTTTTTCAAACCCTGGGTATAAGCAAAATTTTAAGTGTATGGTGTTATGATATACGAATCATCTTAGTTATTGACTACAAGGAAATTATACTAAACAGGGATATAATATCACTTTCAATCATAACAATTTTGAATATAAGACAGTCACTTAACAATACAACCTGTTGTTGGAGTTCACTTGCTTCACTCCTTTTCAGCACCATTGTTGATCTTTGCATCCCTCTTTGTCTCTTTAGTTGATGGTGCTTAATCCTTCATTAGATTCAAGTGACTGCCTACAATAAACTTTGAAAGTTGCTTGTTCCGCAAGCACTTGAAAGATGGTCAGCAAGCATGAATTATTTGTGGGCTTTTGAACTTACTTTGGTGTAAGAACACCAAACTTAGTACCTTGCCAATAGTTCTCATGCATCAAATTGACCATATGTAGAACTCTTTTTCTTTGCTAAAGGCAATAAGACTAAAAACTGAAAAAACAAACATTGGTTAAGTAGTTTCTCTGATTGCTTGGAGCTAGCAACCCTTTATGCAGAAGGTGAGAATGTGTTTTTAAATGAGATTTTTGGTGGAACACCAAATTTAGCATTCTTCATTCTCCCTTTGTTTTGGTGTGCAACACCAAACTTAGCTCCTTGCAATATAGATAAGACTACTTAGCCTTTTTATTAAATGGAAAGAGAACTACCTCAGGTTGGGTTGCCTCCCAACAAGCGCTTCTTTATTGTCATTAGCTTGACATTCTCCACCCTCTGATCATGGAAGTTGAGAATTCTGTTGCTTTTGAAGAATCCTTCAGTTGGGATTTTTTTTTCTTCCACCCTTTGTGAGCCCTCTTTTTGTTTTTTTTCCTTTTTCTTGTTAGTCTTTCCTCCTTGACGGTGACTTGAGTTGTGACTTTTCCCTTCTTATTTATTATCCCAGCTTCTTTTTGAATTCCTTCTCCTTCTTGCACCTGCTCATCCCTTTGTTCTACTGTGTTGATGGTTGTTTGCTCTGGAAAACATTCATTGATTACTTGGCTTCTTTCTTCAGAATTTTGTTGCTCTAGAAACACTTTCAGAGTAATGCTTTCCCCATGCATCCTGAGAGTTAGTTCTCCTTGCTCTACATCTATGATGGCTCTGGCAGTAGCTAGAAATGGCCTTCCCAAGATAATCGAATTGTTTCCTTCTTCTTCTGTTTCCAAGATTACAAAGTCCGCAGGATAGATGAACTTGTTAACCTTAACTAAAAGGTTTTCGATTACCCCTTTGGGATGTACTATTGACTGATCCACCAATTCTAATGACATCTGTATTGGTTTCACCTTCTCTATGCCAAGCTTTTTCACCAAAGAGGATGGAATCAGATTTATGCTTGCTCCTAAATCACACATCCCCTTGTCGATAAATAGACTTCCAATGGTACAAGGTAGGAAGAAACTCCCTGGATCTTCCAACTTGGGAGGGAGTCCTTTTCTGATGAGTGCACTACATTCTTCAGTGAGAAGTACAGTCTCCTTCTCCAGCCAGCTTCTTTTCTTGTTGATGAGTTCCTTCAAGAACTTGGCATATAAGGGCATCTGTTCCAATGCCTCAGCCAGGGGAATGTTGATTTCCAGCTTCTTGAAAGTTTCCAGGAATTTGCGGAAGTGTTGATCTTTGGTTTCTTGGTTGAACCTCTGTGGATATGGCAGTGGAGGGGTGAGGTTCTTCTCCTTTTTCTGTTGTCCTTGAATC
>NW_026264997.1:10543-11865 GCF_000817695.3 Arachis duranensis | reverse complement strand
GTTGATGGATTGGTTATGGGTTGGATAATGGTTAGGGTTGGGGTAAGTGTTTTGTGGTTTTTTGAATGAATTTTGGTTGTTGTTCTGCTGGTTGTTCCTTGGGTTATTTTGGGTTGTGTTTCTTTGCCATGACTGTTGGTTATGGTTATGGTTATCTCTCCATCTAAGGTTGGGGTGGTTCTTCCAGGAAGGGTTGTAGGTCTCACCATAAACTTCATTCTGTCCAGAATTTTGGTTATGCATGTATTGCACTTGCTCCTGTTGTTGCTTTTCTTGACTTTCTTCATTCTGCACCCATACAGTTGATGGTTGGCTTGTGTTCACAGCTGCTACTTGAAGGCTATCAATTCTTTTGGCCATTTGTTCAAACTGTTGTTGAATTTGTTATTGCATCATCTTGTTTTGAGCCAAAATGGAGTCCACTCCTTCCAGTTCTAGTACCCCCTTTCTCTGTGATGGTTGGCGGGTTTTTTTATGCGCAAAGAAGTATTGATTGTTGGCCACCATGTCCACAAGATTCTGGGCTTCTTCAGCAGTTTTCATCATTTGTAATGAACCTCCAGCAGAGTGATCTAATGCCTCTTGAGATTTCAACGTCAAGCCTTCATAGAAATTCTGCAGCACATCCCATTCATTGAACATTTCTGGGGGACACTTTCTTATTAGAGCTTTGTATCTCTCCCATGCTTCATACAAGGATTTGGCATCTAATTGGGTGAATGTCTGCACCTCAGTTTTCAGCCTGACGATCCTTTGGGGTGGGTAGAATTTGGCTAAAAATTTAGTCACCAAATCATCCCAACGAGTGATACTTCCTTTGGGAAAAGTCTCAAGCCATTGTGCAGCTTATCCCTTAGTGAGAATGGGAATAACAAGAGCTTGTAAGTTTCAGGGTTCACGCCATTGGATTTGACAGTGTCACAAATCCTTAAGAAGGTGGATAAATGCTGATTGGGATCTTCCAATGGGCTTCCTCCATAGGAACAATTATTCTGGACAAGTGTAATGAGTTGCGGTTTTAGCTCAAAGTTGTTTGCATTGACATTGGGAGTGAGGATGCTACTCCCACAGTGTCTTGGATTTGCAAATGTGTATGAGGCCAAAACTCTCCTCTGTGGCGGATTGGTGTTGTTGTTAGCTGCTCCCCCTGGTGGATTGGGATTAGATGAATCTTCTTCCATTTCGTGGTATTCTTCCTCAGATTCTTCCTCTCCAACGATGCCTTTCCCTCTTTCAGCTCTTCTTATTCTCCTGAGAGTCCTCTAATCAGCTTCAAATAGAATAGGAATAGCTCTCCCTGTACCTGACATACAAATAGGACA
>NW_026264997.1:4670-6216 GCF_000817695.3 Arachis duranensis | reverse complement strand
GCATCAAGTTTTTGGCGCCGTTGCCGGGGATTGTTGAGTTTGGACAACTGACGGTTCATCTTGTTGCTTAGATTAGGTATTTTTTTTTTCGAAATTCTTGAAGATGAATTCTAGAGTTTCATGATGATCTGTTGAAATCTGGCTGGCTGTGAAGCCATGTCTAATTTCATTGGATCGAGGTTTCAACTTATCATCACAAGAGCTTGTTGATTTCTATCAATCTTGCTTTTGGAGCAGTGATCTGCTAAGGCTTGGCTGGCCTTTGGCCATGTCTAGAGTTTTGGACCGAAGCTTTCTTTGAAAGTTTGGCTGGCTGTGAAGCCATGTCTAATTCCTGGACCGGAGTCTTAGACTAGCATTGCACTGATTCCTGGAATTCTCATTAAGAATTTTGATACCTTTTTCCACTAGATTTTCGAAAAAAAAAATCAAAAAAATCATAAAATCCAAAAATTTCTTGTTTGAGTCTAATGTTTCATTTTAAGTTTGGTGTCAATTGCATGCATGTTTAAGTCTAGTGTCTCATTTTAAGTTTGGTGTCAATTGCATGCATTCATTCATGTGTCTTAAGGATCTTCAAATAATTCTTGATGATTTCTTACTATGATCTTTGAATTCTCTTGACTTGAGTGTTTATTTGTCTCATATGCATTCTCATTAGTGTCAATAGTATACAAACTGCTAAGTTTGGTGTCTTGCATGCATTGTTATTTGATTTTTAGTTGCATTTTGATTATTAAAAATCCAAAAATATTTTTAATTTGTGTCTTCTCAAGTCAATAATACAGAGAATTGAAGATTCAGAACATACAGCAGAGGAATTACACATAAAAAGCTGGGCGTTCAAAACGCCCAGTGAAGAAGGACAGACTGGCGTTTAAACGCCAGCCAGGGTACCTGGTTGGGCGTTTAACGCCCAAAAGGGTATAGTTTTGGGCGTTAAACGCCAGAATGTGCACCATTCTGGGCGTTTAACGCCAGGATGGCACAAGAGGGAAGATTCTGTTTTCAATACAAATTTTTTTTCAAGTTTTCAAAGTTTTTCAAAATCAAATCTTTTTCAAATCATATCTTTTCAATCATATCTTTTTAAAATTGAATTCTTTCTATTTTCAAAGATACTTGCTATCAATTAATGATTTGATTCAACGTCTCAAGTATGTTGCCTTTTCTGTTGAGAAATGTTTAATGTTTGAATCATATCTTTTCTTGTTAGCCAAGTTTTTAATTTTCAAAATCAAATCTTTTTAAAATGTTTTTCAACTCATATCTTCTCATTCACATCTTTTTAAAACTAATCATATCTTCTTAACCACATCTTTTTCAAAATAGTTTTCAATCAAATCTTTCTGATCTCTAATTTCAAAATCTTTTTCAAAAATCACTTGATCTCTTTCCCACTCTTGGTTTTCGAAAATTAATTAGTGTTTTTCAAAAATGTTTTCAAAATCTTTTACTTAATTTTCGAAAAATTACTTCCCTTCTTCTCACATCCTTCCATTTATGGACTAACACTATCCCTTAATGCAAAATTCGAACTCCATCT
>NW_026264997.1:4208-4507 GCF_000817695.3 Arachis duranensis | reverse complement strand
TCTTATGAGCAGGAGCAAGGACAAAAGCATTCTTGTTGAGGCTGATCCTGAACCTGAAAGGACCTTGAAGAGAAAGCTAAAAGAAGCCAAAGCACAACTCTCTGTAGAGGACCTAACAGAAATCTTCAAAGAAGAAGAACCCATGGCAGCCGAAAACAACAACAATGCCAACAATGCAAGGAAGGTGTTGGGTGACTTTATTGCACCTACTCCCGACTTCTATGGGAGAAGCATCTCTATCCCTGCCATTGGAGCAAACAACTTTGAGCTTAAGCCTCAATTAGTTTCTCTGATGCAAT
>NW_026264997.1:764-998 GCF_000817695.3 Arachis duranensis | reverse complement strand
GAGCCCCCACAGTCAAACTCTAAGTTTGGTGTTGGGAGGCCACAACCAACTTCTAAGTTTGGTGTTGAACCCCCACATTCAAACTTTAAGTTTGGTGTTGGGAGGTTCCAACATAGCTCTGAGCATTTCTAAGGCTCCATGAGAGTCCTCTGTCAAGCTAATGACATTAAAGAAGCGCTTGTTGGGAGGCAACCCAATGTTATATTTTATCTATTCTCTTTTGTTATTTTATGT
>NW_026264997.1:333-640 GCF_000817695.3 Arachis duranensis | reverse complement strand
AGGAAGAAAAATAGCACACCCTGGAGGACGCACCTACTGGCGTTTAAACGCCAGTAAGGTTAGCAGATGGGCGTTTAACGCCCAGTCTGGCACCATTCTGAGCGTTTAACGCCAGAAAGGGGCACCAGACTGGCGATAAACACCAGAAAAGGGCAAGAAGCTGGCGTTAAACGCCAGAAATGGGCACCAGCCCGGCGTTTAACGTCAGAAATGGCTAAAAACGCAATTTTGCTTGCCATTTGGTGCAGGGATGACTTTTCCTTGACACCTCAGGATCTGTGGACCCCACAGGATCCCCACCCACCCT
>NW_026264997.1:0-262 GCF_000817695.3 Arachis duranensis | reverse complement strand
AACACCTCTTCCCCAAAAACCCTTCACCTATCAAATCCCTTCTTTCTCTTCACCACTCACATCCATCCTTCATAAAACCCCACCTACCTCACCATTCAAATTCAAACCACTTTCCCACCCAAACCCACCCTCACTACAATAAACTTTGAAAGTTGCTTGTTCCCCAAGCACTTGAAAGATGGTTGATGAGCGGATAATTTATACACTTTTTGGCATTGTTTTTAGTATGTTTTTGATATGATATAGTTAGTTTTTAGTATAT
>NW_026264996.1:185588-186321 GCF_000817695.3 Arachis duranensis | reverse complement strand
TGCCGAAGATGAGGCCGTTACGGCTCGCCTTTAGGTGTCCTCCTCTGGATAGCGTCATTAAAAGAACAAGGGTCAGCACAATGTAATAAAAAAAATTGGAAAAAAATCCGGTCAGCACAACGAAAAAAAATCAGAGGAGCCTGCTGAAGATGAGGCCATTACATCTCGCCTTTAGGTGTCCTCCTCTGGATAACGTCATTTAAAGAACAAGCGTCAGCACAAAAAAAAACCGGTCAGCACAACCTATAAAAATTGAAAAAAACCGGTCAACACAACATAAAAAAAACTGGAAAAAAACTGGTCAGCAAAATGTAAAAAAAAATATCGGAGGAGCCTGCCGAAGATGAGGCCATTACGGCTCGCCTTTAGGTGTCCTTGTCTAGATAGCGTCATTTGAAGAACAAGGGTCAGCATAACGTAAAAAAAAAAAATCGGTCAGCACAACCTAAAAAATGGAAAAAAACCGGTCAGAACAACGTAAAAAAAATCGAAGGAGCCTGCCGAAGATGAGGCCATTACGGCTCGCCTTTAGGTATCCTCCTCTGGATAGCGTCATTTAAAGAACAAGGGTCAGCACAACGTAAAAAAAAAAACAAAAAATCACAGGTCAGCACAACCTAAAAAAATGGTAAAAAACTGGTCAGCACAACGTAAAAAAAATGGAAAAAAACCGGTCAGCACAACGTAAAAAAAAAATCGGAGGAGCCTGCCGAAGATGAGGCCGTTACGGCTC
>NW_026264996.1:172016-185127 GCF_000817695.3 Arachis duranensis | reverse complement strand
TCATGCCAACGTTAGCCTCCAAGTTAGGGGGCTAACGTTGGCGCAAACTTTGAGTGCCCAGGGAAGAAATTTCAACTTCTCACGTTAGCCTTCAAGTTAGGGGGCTAACTTTGAGGCTAACTTTTCACCAAAAGTTTGTGCCAAAGTTTGAGGGCTAACTTCAACTCCAACTTTATGTTTCCTGGTTCAAATTCACTTGTTTCATTGTCTCCTCTTTGCTTCTAGCCGTTCCTTCTTTCTTCCACTTTTCTCCAAGCTTTCTTCACCTATCATAAATCAACCAAACACATCAAAGCTATGCTCAAAATCATGAGATGTTCATTCTATCCTAATATGCACCAATTATGGCATCAAACCTCATGAAATTGCCTTAATTTATCTATGGTTGATTCAATCAAAGGAAGCATGAAAATCTACCTAAATTGGCTTGCTTGTAGCTCAAGAAAGTGCATAATTCAAGTGAAAACAAAAGAAAAAGGCTAGTAAAACTAGGCTAAGATGACTTGTCATCAGCCATTACGGCTCGCCTTTAGGTGTCCTCCTCGGGATAGCGTCATTTAAAGAACAAGGGTCAGCACAACGTAAAAAAAAACTGGTCAGCACAACGTAAAAAAAAACTGGAAAAAAACTGGTCAGCATAACGAAAAAAATCGGAGGAGCCTGCCAAAGATGAGGCCGTTACGGCTCGCCTTTAGGTGTCCTCCTCTGGATAGCATCATTTAAAGAACAAGGGTCAGCACAACGTAATAAAAAAAAACTGGAAAAAAAACTGGTCAGCACAACGAAAAAAAATTGGAGGAGCCTGCCGAAGATGAGGCCATTACAGCTCGCCTTTTGGTGTCCTTCTCTGGATAACGTCATTTAAAGAACAAGGGTCAGCACAAAAAAAAACCGGTCAGCACAACCTAAAAAAATTGAAAAAAACCGGTCAACACAACGTAAAAAAAAACTGGAATAAAATCGGTCAGCAAAACGTAAAAAAAAATCAGAGGAGCCTGCCGAAGATGAGGCCATTACGGCTCGCCTTTAGGCGTCCTCCTCTAGATAGCGTCATTTAAAGAACAAGGGTCAGCACAACGTAAAAAAAATCGATCTGCACAACCTAAAAAAATGGAAAAAAACCAGTCAGCACAACGTAAAATAAAAAAAACCAGTCAGCACAACGTAAAAAAAAACTGGAAAAAAAGTCGGTCAGCACAACGTAAAAAAAATCGGAGGAGCCTACCGAAGATGAGGCCATTACGGCTCGCCTTTAGGTGTCCTCCTCTGGATAGCGTCATTAAAAGAACAAGGGTCAGCACAATGTAAAAAAAACCGGTCAGCACAACCTAAAAAAATGGAAAAAAACCAGTTAGCACAATGTAAAAAAAAATCGGAGGAGCCTGCCGAAAATGAAGCCATTACGGCTCGCCTTTAGGTGTCCTCCTCTGGATAGCGTCATTTAAAGAACAAGGGTCAGCACAACGTAAGAAAAACCGGTCAGCACAACCTAAAAAAATGGAAAAAAACCAGTTAGCACAATGTAAAAAAAAATCGGAGGAGCCTGCCGAAAATGAAGCCATTACGGCTCGCCTTTAGGTGTCCTCCTCTAGATAGCGTCATTTAGAGAACAAGGGTCAGCACAACGTAAAAAAAAAACCGGTCAGCGCAACCTAAAAAAAATGGAAAAAAATCGGTCAGCACAACGTAAAAAAATGAAAAAAAAACCGGCCAGCATAACGTAAAAAAAACTGGAAAAAAACCGGCCAACACAGCGTAAAAAAACAAACGGAGGAGTCTGCCAAAGATGAGGCCATTACGGCTTGCCTTTAGGTGTCCTCCTCTGGATAGCGTAATTTAAAGAACAAGGGTCAGCACAACGTAAAAAAAAACGGTCAGCACAACCTAAAAAATGAAAAAAAACCGGTCAGAACAACGTAAAAAAAAATCGGAGGAGCCTGCTGAAGATGAGGCCATTACGGCTCACCTTTAGATTTCCTCTGGATAGTGTCATTTAATGAACAAGGGTCAGCACAACGTAAAAAAAAATCGGTCTGCACAACCAAAAAAATGGAAAAAAACCAGTCAGCACAACGTAAAATAAAAAAAACCAGTCAGCACAACGTAAAAAAAACTGGAAAAAAAGCCTGTCAGCACAACGTAAAAAAAATCGGAGGAGCCTGCCGAAGATGAGGCCATTACGGCTCGACTTTAGTTGTCCTCCTCTGGATAGCGTCATTTAAAGAACAAGGGTCAGCATAACGTAAAAAAAACCGGTCAGTACATCCTAAAAAATGGAAAAAAAACCGGTCAGCACAATGTAAAAAAAAATCGGAGGAGCCTGCCGAAAATGAAGCCATTACGGCTCGCCTTTAGGTGTCCTCCTCTAGATAGCGTCATTTAGAGAACAAGGGTCAGCACAACGTAAAAAAAAAACCGGTCAGCACAACCTAAAAAAATGGAAAAAAATCGGTCAGCACAACGTAAAAAATGGAAAAAAAACCGGCCAGCATAACGTAAAAAAAAACTAAAAAAAACCGGCCAACACAGCATAAAAAAACAAACGGAGGAGCCAGCCGAAGATGAGGCCATTACGGCTTGCCTTTAGGTGTCCTCCTCTGGATAGCATCATTCAAAATACAAGGGTCAGCACAACGTAAAAAAAAAACCGGTCAGCACAACCTAAAAAATGGAAAAAAAAACGGGTCAAAACAACGTAAAAAAAAATCGGAGGAGCCTGCCGAAGATGAGGCCATTACGGCTCGCCTTTAGGTGTCCTCCTCTGGATAGTGTCATTTAAAGAACAAGGGTCAGCACAACGTAAAAAAAAAACCGGTCAGCACAACCTAAACAAATGGTAAAAAACCGGTCAGCACAATGTAAAAAAAAAAATCGGACAGCACAACGTAAAAAAAATGGAAACAAAACTGGTCAGGACAACGAAAAAAATATCAGAGAAGCCTGCCGAGGATGAGGCCACTACGGCTCGCCTTTAGGTGTCCTCCTCTGGATAGCGTCATTTAAAGAACAAGGGTCAGCACAACGTAAAAAAAACTGGGAAAAAAACCGGTCAGCACAACGAAAAAAATCGAAGAAGGCTGCTGAAGATGAGGTCATTACGGCTCTCCTTTAGGTGTCCTCCTCTGGATAGTGTCATTTAAAGAACAAGGATCAGCACAAAAAAAAACCGGTCGGCACAACCTAAAAAAATGAAAAAAAACCAGTCAGCACAACGTAAAAAAAACTGAAAAAAACCGGTCAGCACAACGTAAAAAAAAATCAGAGGAGCCTACCGAAGATGAGGCCATTACGGCTCGCCTTTAGTTGTCCTCCTCTGGATAGCGTCATTTAAAGAAAAAGGGTCAGCATAACGTAAAAAAAAAAACCGGTCAGCACAACCTAAAAAAATGGAAAAAAATCGGTCAGCACAACATAAAAATAAACGGTCAGCACAACGTAAAAAAATGGAAAATACTGGAAAAAAACGGTAAACACAACGTAAAAAAAACTGGAAAAAACCCGGTCAGCACAACGTAAAAAAAAAACTGGTCAGCACAACGTAAAAAAAGGAAAAAAACAGTCAGCACAACGTAAAAAAAAATCGGAGGAGCCTACCGAAGATGAGGCCATTATGGAGCCTACCGAAGATAAGGCCATTACGGCTCGTCTTTACGTGTCCTCCTTTGGATAGCGTCATTTAAGGAACAAGGGTCAGCACAACGTAAAAAAAATGAAAAAAAAATCGGTCAGCACAACGCAAAAAAAAATCGGAGGAGCATGCCGAAGATGAGGCCATTACGGCTCGCCTTTAGGTGTCCTCCTCTGGATAGCGTCATTTAAAGAATAAGGGTCAGCACAACGTAAAAAAAAAACTGGAAAAAAAACTGGTCAGTACAACGAAAAAAAATCGGAGAAGGCTGCCGAAGATGAGGCCATTACGGCTCGCCTTTAGGTGATCTCCTCTGGATAGCGTCATTTAAAGAACAAGGATCAGCAAAAAAAAACCGGTCAGTACAACCTAAAAAAATGAAAAAAAAAACAGTCAGCACAACGTAAAAAAAGCTGAAAAAAACCGGGTAGCACAACGTAAAAAAAAATTAGAAGAGCCTACCGAAGATGAGGCCATTACGGCTTGCCTTTAGTTGTCCTCCTCTGGATAGCGTCATTTAAAGAACAAGGGTCAGCATAACGTAAAAAAAAAACCGGTCAGCACAACCTAAAAAAATGGAAAAAAATCGGTCAGCACAACATAAAAAAAACCGGTCAGCGCAACTTAAAAAAAATGGAAAATACTGGAAAAAAATGGTCAACACAACGTAAAAAAAACTGGAAAAAAACCGGTCAGCACAAAGTAAAAAAAACTGGTCAGCACAACGTAAAAAAAAGGAAAAAAATGGTCAGCACAACGTAAAAAAAAATCGGAGGAGCCTACCGAAGATAAGGCCATTACGGCTCGTCTTTACGTGTCCTCCTTTGGATAGCGTCATTTAAGGAACAAGGGTCAGCACAACGCAAAAAAAAAATCGGAGGAGCATGCCGAAGATGAGGCCATTACGACTCGCCTTTAGGTGTCCTCCTCTGGATAGCGTCATCTAAAGAACTAGGGTCAGCACAACGTAAAAAAAATGATCAGCACAACCTAAAAAAATGGAAAAAAAACAAGTCAGCACAACATATAAAAAAATCGGAGGAGCCTGCCAAAGATGAGGCCATTACGGCTCGCCTTTAGGTGTCCTCCTCTAGATAGCGTCATTTAAAGAACAAGGTTCAGCACAACGTAAAAAAAAAAACCAGTCAGCACAACCTAAAAAAAAGGAAAAAAACCGGTCAGCACAACGTAAAAAAATGGAAAAAAACTGGTCAACACAGCGTAAAAAAATTCGGAGGAGGCTGCCGAAGATGAGGCCATTACGGCTCGCCTTTAGGTGTCCTCCACTGGATAGCGACATTTAAAGAACAAGGGTCAGGACAACGTAAAAAAAAACGGTCAGCACAACCTAAAAAAATGGAAAAAAACCGGTCAGCACAAAGTAAAAAAAAAACGGTCAGCACAACGTGTAAAAAAAATGGAAAAAAACAGATCAGCACAACGTGAAAAAAAAATCGGAGCAGCCTACCGATGATGAGGCCATTACGGCTCGCCTTTAGGTGTCCTCCTCTGGATGCCATTTAAAGAACAAGGGTCTGCATAACGTAAAAAATGTGGAAAAAAAACCGATCAGCACAACGAAAAAGAAAAAAAATCGAAGGAGCCTGCCGAAGATGAGGCCATTACGCCTCGCCTTTAGGTGTCCTCCTCTGGATAGCGTCATTTAAAGAACAAGGGTCAGTACAACGTAAAAAAAAAACCGGTCAGCACAACGTAAAAAAATGGAAAAAAACCGGTCAGCACAACGTAAAAATAAATGGTCAGCACAGCCTAGAAAAAAATTGAAAAAAACCGATCAGCACAACGTAATAAAAAAATCGGAGGAGCCTACCGAAGTTGAGGCCATTACGGCTCGCCTTTAGGTGTCCTCCTCTGGATGTCATTTAAAGAACATGGGTCAGCACAACGTAATAAAAAAAACTGGAAAAAATTAGGTCAGCACAACGAAAAAAAATTGGAGGTGTGATGACAAGTCATCTTAGCCTAGTTTCACTAGTCTTTTTCTTTTGTTTTCACTTGAATTATGCACTTTCTTGAGGTCTAAGCAAGCCAATTTGGGTAGATTTTCATGATTCCTTTGATTGAATCAACCATAGATGAATTAATGCAATTTCATGAGGTTTTATGCTATATTTGTTACATATTGTGAAAGAATGAATATCTCATGATTTTGAGCATAGCTTTGATGTGTTTGGTTGATTAATGATAGGTGAAGAAAGCTTGGAAAAAGGTTGAAGCAAGAAGGAATGGCTAGGAGGAAGAGAGGACAAAAAGTTTGAGCAAAAGTTTGCCTCAAACTTTAGCTCAAACATTTGGAATAAGTGAAAATGAACCAGGAAGCAAAAAGCTGGACTAAAAGTTAGCCTCAAACTTTTGCACAAACTTTTGGGTGAAAAGTTTGCCCCAACGTTAGCCCCTAACTTTTGGGCTAACGTTGACACATGCAAAACTCTCCCTGGGCACCAAAAGTTTGCGCCAACGTTAGCCCCTAACTTTTTGGCTAACGTTGGCACATGAAAAACACCCCCTGGCCACCAAAAGTTTGCGCCAACGTTAGCCTCTAACTTTTGGGCTAACGTTGGCGCCATAAGTGCACTAAGGAAGGCCAACGTTGGAGCAAAAGTTAGACCCCTAACTTTTGCACCAACGTTGGTATCAGCAAAATGAGGAAGCTGAATATGAAAAGTTGGAGTAAAAGTTTGCCTCAAACTTTTACTCAAACTTTTACTCAAACTTTTAACCTATTCTCAAACTTTTACTCAAACTTTTGCAAAACTCCAACCCGGTTCAATTGGTTCATTTTGATTCCTCTCCAAACTCCAAGAGCAATCAACCAAGGCCTCTCTCAACCCAATTCCACCAAGAGCAAAGGCCCAACTCAAGGCTTGAAGATCATTTGAAGAAAGTGTATAAATAGGATAGAATTCAAGTCGTTAGAGGAGCTTTTTCTTTTAGTTTTTAGAATAGTTTTCGGGGGGCTTTTTCTTTTAGTTTTTAGAATAGTTTTCGGGGAGCTTTTTCTTTTAGTTTTTAGAATAGTTTTCGGAGAGCCTTTGGTATTGAGTGATCTTTAATTTCTTAGTCTCGGGGAAGGAGAATTCACTTCTCTTCCTCTTAGTTTTATTGCTTTCAATTTCAATTACAATTGTCTTGGATCTTGGGTTGGAGAATTGAAGAAATTCTGTTTCAATCTCATCCTTGGATCTCTCTGTTTATTTACTGCTTAATTGAATTTTAGTTTCGGTTAATTGCTCTTCATCTACTTTCTTGCAATTTACATTTCCCTTGCAATTGTTCTTGTTGGATCTAGGAAGGCATTGAGATCTAGACTTGGTTTTCTAGTCTCTGGGTCCTGAGATCTGATTCCAAAGTTTACATTCTGTTTTTGCTTTTCATGTTCATTTACTTGTTTTGCTTCAGATCCGATTCAACCCAAACCCTCTTTTACTCTTCTGTTTGATGAAATTTACTTTTCCTTGTTTAAATTCTGCAAATCCAATCCCCAATCCCCTTTACGATTCCAGCCGTTTACATTCCTTGCACTTTAAGATTCCGCAATCTACATTTCTTGCATTCTAAGTTTTTGCCATTTAATTTCTTGTTCTTTAAGATTCAGCACTTTAATTCCTTGCCCTCTTTAATTTCATGCAATTTACACATTCCCTTTACTTTCAATGCAAGTTAATTTCTGCAAATCACAAATCACTGAACCAAATCTTGATTCGCTTGACTAAATCAACCGCTAAACCAAAATTGCTCAATCCTTCAATCCCTGTGGGATCGACCTCACCTTTAGGTGTCCGCCTCTGGATGTCCTTTAAAGAACAAGGGTCAGCACAACGTAAAAAAAAATTGGAAAAAAAACCAGCCAGCACAACGAAAAAGAAAAAAATCGAACGAGCCTGCCGAAGATGAGGCCATTACGGCTCGCCTTTAGGTGTCCTCCTCTGGATAGCGTCATTTAAAGAACAAGGTTCAGCACAACGTAAAAAAAACCAGTCAGCACAACCTAAAAAAAAAGGAAAAAAACCGGTCAACACAACGTAAAAAAAATGGAAAAAAAACCGGTCAACACAACGTAAAAAAAATTCGGAGGAGGCTGCCGAAGATGAGGCCATTATAGCTCGCCTTTAGGGGTCCTCCTCTGGATAGCGTCATTTAAAGAACAAGGGTCAGCACAACGTAAAAAAAAAGGTCAGCACAACCTAAAAAAATGGAAAAAAAACCGGTCAGCACAAAGTAAAAAAAAAATCGGTCAGCACAACGTATAAAAAAATGGAAAAAAAACCGATCAGCAGAACGTAAAAAAAAATCGGAGGAGCCTACCGATGATGAGGCCATTACGGATCGCCTTTAGGTGTCCTCCTTTGGATGCCATTTAAAGAACAAGGGTCAGCATAACGTAAAAAAAGTGGAAAAAAACCGATCAGCATAACGAAAAAGAAAAAAATCGAAGGAGCCTGCCGAAGATGAGGCCATTACGCCTCGCCTTTAGCTGTCCTCATCTGGATAGCGTCATTAAAAGAACAAGGGTCAGCACAACGAAAAAAAAAACCGGTCAGCACAACTTAAAAAAATGGAAAAAAATCGGTCAGCACAACGTAAAAATAAATGGTCAGCACAGCCTAGAAAAAAATTGAAAAAAACCGATCAGCACAACGTAATAAAAAAATCGGAGGAGCCTACCGAAGTTGAGGCCATTACGGCTCGCCTTTAGGAGTCCTCCTCTGGATGTCATTTAAAGAACATGGGTCAGCACAACGTAATAAAAAAAATTGGAAAAAATTAGGTCAGCACAACGAAAAAAAATCGGAGGAGCCTGCCGAGGATGAGGCCATTACGGCTCGACTTTAGGTGTCCTCTTTTGGATAGCGTCATTTAAAGAACAAGGGTCAGCACAAAAAAAACTGGAAAGAAAACAGTCAGCACAACGAAAAAGAAAAAAAACTAAAAATAATCCGGTCAGCACAAAAAAAAAAATCGGAGGAGCCTGCTGGAGATGAGGCCATTAAGGCTCGCCTTTCGGTTTCCTCCTCTGGATAGCGTCATTTAAAGAACAAGAGTCAGCAGAACGTAAAAAAAAACCGGTCAACACAACCTAAAAAAATGGAGAAAAACCAGTCAGCACAACGTAAAAAAAAAGGGAAAAAAACTGGTCAGCACAATGTAAAAAAAAAAATCGGAGGAGCCTGCCGAAGATGAGGCCATTACGGCTCGCCTTTAGGTGTCCTCCTCTGGATAGCGTAATTTAAAGAACAAGGGTCAGCACAACGTAAAAAAAAAAAAAACCGGTCAGCAAAACGTATAAAAAAATGAAAAAAAAACCGATTAGCACAACGTAAAAAAAAAAATCGGAGGAGCCTATTGAAGATGAGGCCATTACGGCTCGCCTTTAGGTGTCCGCCTCTGGATGTCCTTTAAAGAACAAGGGTCAGCACAACGTAAAAAAAAATTGGAAAAAAAACCGGCCAGCACAACGAAAAATTAAAAAATCGAAGGAGCCTCCCAAAGATGAGGCCATTACGGCTCGCCTTTAGGTGTCCTCCTCTGGATAGCGTCATTTAAAGAACAAGGTTCAGCACAACGTAAAAAAAAACCAGTCAGCACAACCTAAAAAAAAGGAAAAAAACCGGTCAACACAACGTAAAAAAAATGGAAAAAAAACCGGTCAACACAATGTAAAAAAAATTCGGAGGAGGCTGCCGAAGATGAGGCCATTACAGCTCGCCTTTAGGTGTCCTCCTCTGGATAGCGTTATTTAAAGAACAAGGGTCAGCACAACGTAAAAAAAAAGGTCAGCACAACCTAAAAAAATGGAAAAAAAACCGGCCAGCACAAAGTAAAAAAAAATCGGTCAGCACAACGTATAAAAAAATGGAAAAAAAACCGATCAGCACAACGTAAAAAAAAATTGGAGGAGCCTACCGATGATGAGGCCATTACGGATCGTCTTTAGGTGTCCTCCTTTGGATGCCATTTAAAGGACAAGGGTCAGCATAACGTAAAAAAAGTGGAAAAAAACCGATCAGCACAACGAAAAAGAAAAAAATCGAAGGAGCCTGCCGAAGATGAGGCCATTACGCCTCGCCTTTAGGTGTCCTCCTCTGGATAGCGTCATTTAAAGAACAAGGGTCAGCACAACGTAAAAAAAAATAGGACAGCACAACTTAAAAAAATGGAAAAAAAACCGGTCAGCACAGCGTAAAAATAAATGGTCAGCACAACCTAGAAAAAAATTGAAGAAAACCGATCAGCACAACGTAATAAAAAAAATCGGAGGAGCCTACTGAAGTTGAGGCCATTACGGCTCGCCTTTTGGTGTCCTCCTCTGGATGTCATTTAAAGAACAAGGGACAGCACAACGTAATAAAAAAAACTGGAAAAAAACAGGTCAGGACAACAAAAAAAAAATCGGAGGAGCCTGCCGGAGATGAGGCCATTACGGCTCGCCCTTAGGTGTCCTCCTCTGGATAGCGTCATTTAAAGAACAAGGGTCAGCACAACGTAAAAAAAAAAAACCGGTCAACACAACCTAAAAAAATGGAAAAAACCGGTCAGCACAACGTAAAAAAAATGAAAAAAAAAAACGGTCAGCACAACGTAAAAAAAATCAGAGGAGCCTGCCGAAGATGAGGCCATTACGGCTCGCCTTTAGGTGTCCTCCTCTGGATAACGTCATTTAAAGAACAAGGGTCACCACAACGTAAAAAAAAAATCGGTCAGCACAACCTAAAAAATGGAAAAAAAATCGGTCAGAACAACGTAAAAAAAAATCGGAGGAGCCTGCCGAAGATGAGGCCATTACGGCTCGCCTTTAGGTGTCCTCCTCTGGATAGCGTCATTTAAAGAACAAGGGTCAGCACAACGTAAAAAAAACCAGTCAGCACAACCTAAAAAAATTGGAAAAAAAACCGGTCAGCACAAAAAAAAATTGGAGGAGCCTGCCGAAGATGAGGCCATTACGGCTCTCCTTTAGGTGTCTTCCTCTGGATAGCGGCATTTAAAGAACAAGGGTCAGCACAACGTAAAAAAAGAAACCGGTCAGCACAACGTAAAAAAAATTGAAAAAAACTGGAAAAAAACTGGTCAACACAACGTAAGAAAATAGAAAAAAACTGGTCAGCACAACGTAAAAAAAATGGTCAGCACAACCTAAAAAATAGAAAAAATACGTCAGCACAACGTAAAAAAAATATAAAAAATTGGAGGAGCCTGCCGAAGATGAGTCCATTACGGCTCGCCTTTAGGTGTCCTTTTCTGGATAGTGTCATTTAAAGAACAAGGGTCAGCACAACGTATGCCGATGATGAGGCCATTACGGCTTGCCTTTAGGTGTCCTCCTCGATATAGCGTCATTTAAAGAACGAGTGTCAATACAACGTAAAAAAAGGGAAAAAAATCGGAGTAGCCTGCCAAACATGAGGCCGTTACGGCTAGCCCTTAGGTATCCTCCTCTGGATAACGTCATTTAAACAACAAGGGTCAACACAACGTAAAAAAAAACTGGTCAGCACAACCTAAAAAAATGGAAAAAACCGGTCAGCACAACGTAATAAAAAAAACTGGAAAAAAACCGGTCAGCACAACGAAAAAAAATCGGACGAGCCTGCCGAAGATGAGGCCATTACGGCTCGCCTTTAGGTGTCCTCCTCTGGATGTTATTTAAAGAACAAGGGTCAGCACAACATAAAAAAAAATTACGGTCAGCACAACCTAAAAAAATGGAAAAAAACTGGTCAGTACAACATAAAAAAAAATCGGAGGAGCCTGGCGAAGATGAGGCCATTATGGCTCACCTTTAGGTGTACTCCTCTGGATGTTATTTAAAGAACAACGTAATAAAAAAATGAAAAAAAAAGGTCAGCACAACGAAAAAAAATCGGAGGAGCTTGCCGAAGATGAGGCCATTACGGCTCGCCTTTAGGTGTCCTCCTCTGGATGTCATTTAAAGAAAAAGGGTAAGCACAATGTAATAAAAAAAACTGGAAAAAAAATTGGTCAGCACAACGAAAAAAAAATCAGAGGAGCCTGCCGAAGATGAGGCCATTACGGCTCGCCTTTAGGTGTCCTCCTCTGGATAGCGTCATTTAAAAAACAAGGGTCAGCACAAAAAAAAAACCGGTCAGCACAACCCAAAAAATGGAAAAAAACGGGTCAGCACAACGTAAAAAAAACTGGAAAAAACCGATCAGCAGAACGAAAAAAAAATCGGAGGAGGCTGCCGAAGATGAGGCAAAAATGTAAAAAAAAAAAATCGGAGGAGCCTGCCGAAGTTGAGGCCATTACGGCTCGCCTTTAGGTTTCCTCCTCTGGATAGCGTCATTTACAGAACAAGTGTCAGCACAACGTAAAAAAAAAACCGGTCAGCACAACCTAAAAAAATGGAAAAAAACTGGTCAGCACAACGAAAAAGAAAAAAACTCGGAGGAGCCTGCCGAAGATGAGTCCATTACGGCTTGCCTTTAGGTGTCCTCCTCTGGATAGCGTCATTTCAAGAATAAGGGTCAGCACAACGTAAAAAAAAAAAACCGGTCAGCACAACCAAAAAAATGGAAAAAAAACCGGTCAGAACAAGGTTAAAAAAAAAAAAAAAAACGGTCAGCACAACGTATAAAAAAATGGAAAAAAACCGTTCAGCACTGCCGAAGATGAGACCATTACGGCTCGCCTTTAGGTGTCCTCCTCTGGATAGCGTCATTTAAAGAACAAGGGTCAGCACAGCATAAAAAAAACCGGTCAGCACAACCTAGAAAATGGAAAAAAAACCGGTCAGAACAAGGTAAAAAAATGGAGGAGCCTGCCGAAGATGAGTCCATTACGGCTCGCCTTTAGGTGTCCTTTTCTGGATAGTGTCATTTAAAGAACAAGGGTCAGCACAACGTAAAAAAAAATGGTCAGCACAGCATAAAAAATGGAAAAAACCGGTCAGCACAACGTAATAAAAAAAACTGGAAAAAACCAGTCAGCACAACGAAAAAAAAATCGGAGGAGCCTGCCGAAGGTGAGGCCATTATGGCTCGCCTCTAGGTGTCCTCCTCTGCATAGCGTCAGTTAAAGAACAAAGGTGAGCACAACGTAAAACAAAAAAAAAACAAAAAACGGTCAACACAACCTAAAAAAATGGAAAAAAACTGGTCAGCACAACGAAAAAGGATGAGGCCATTACGGCTCGCCTTTAGGTGTCCTCCTCTGGATAGCGTCATTTAAAGAACAAGGGTCAGCACAAAAAAAAACCGGTCAACACAACCCAAAAAAATGGAAAAAAAACCGGTCAGCACAACGTAAAAAAAACTGGAAAAAAACCGGTCAACAAAACGTAAAAAAAAAATCGGAGGAGCCTGCCGAAGATGAGGCAATTACTGCTCGCCTTTAGGTGTCCTCCTCTGGATAGCATCATTTAAAGAACAAGGGTTAGCACAACGTAAAAAAAAATCCGGTCAGCACAACCTAAAAAAATGGAAAAAAACTGGTCAGCACAACATA
>NW_026264996.1:170984-171658 GCF_000817695.3 Arachis duranensis | reverse complement strand
AAAAAAAAAAAAAAAAAAACCGGTCAGCACAACCTAAAAAAATGGAAAAAATCGGTGAGCACAACGTAAAAAAATGGAAAAAACCGGCCAGCATAACGTAAAAAAAACTGGAAAAAGCCGGTCAGCACAACGTAAAAAAAATCGGATGAGCCTGCCGAAGATGAGGCCATTACGGCTCGCCTTTAGGTGTCCACCTTTGGATAGCGTCATTTAAAGAACAAGGGTCAGCACAACGTAAAAAAAAAAAAAAACCAGTCAGCACAACCTAAAAAGATGGAAAAAAACCGGTCAGCATAACGTAAAAAAAACTGGTAAAAAAACCGGTCAGCACAAAAAAAAAATCGGAGGAGCCTGCCGAAGATGAGGCCATTACGGCTCGCCTTTAGGTGTCCTCCTGTGGATGGCGTCATTTAAAGAACAAGGGTCAGCACAACGTAAAAAAAAACCGATAAGCACAACCTAAAAAAATGGAAAAAAACGGGTCAGCACAACGTAAAAAAAACCGGTCAGCACAACTTAAAAAAATGGAAAAAACCGGTTAGCACAACATAAAAAAACCGGAAAAAACTAGGGTCAGCACAACCTAAAAAAATGGTAAAAAACTAGTCAGCACAACGTAAAAAAAATGGAAAAAAATCGGTCAGCACAACGTAAAAAAAAATCGGAGGAGCCTG
>NW_026264996.1:151720-168615 GCF_000817695.3 Arachis duranensis | reverse complement strand
TTACGGCTCGCCTTTAGGTGTCCTCCTCTGGATAGTGTCATTTAAAGAACAAGGGTCAGCACAACGTAAAAAAAAAAACCGATCAGCAAAACGTAAAAAAAATCGGAGGAGCCTGTCAAGGATGAGGCCATTACGGCATGCCTTTAGGTGTCCTCCTCTGGATAGCGTCATTTAAAGAACAAGGGTCAACATAACGTGAAAAAAAAATCGGTCTGCACAACCTAAAAAAATGGAAAAAAACCGGTCATCAAAATGTAAAATAAAAAAAAACCAGTCAGCACAACGTAAAAAAACTAGAAAAAAACCGGTCAGCACAACGTAAAAAAAAATCAGAGGAGCCTGCCGAAAATGAGGCCATTACGGCTCACCATTAGGTGTCCTCCTCTGTATAGCGTCATTTAAAGAACAAGGGTCAACACAAAGTAAAAAAAAAAACCGATCAGCACAACCTAAAAAATGGAAAAAAACCGGTCCGAACAACGTAAAAAAAATCGGAGGAGCCTGCCGAAGATGAGGCCATTACGGCTCGCCTTTAGGTGTCCTCCTCTAGATAGTGTCATTTAAAGAACAAATGTCAAGACAACGTAAAAAAAAATGGTCAGCACAACCTAAAAAAAACCGGTCAGCACAACGTAAAAAAAAAACCGATCAGCACAACAAAAAAAATAAAAAAAATCAGAGGAGACGGCCGAACATGAGGCCATTACGGCTCGCCTTTAGGAGTCCTCCTTTGGATAGCGTCATTTAAAGAACAAGGGTCAACACAACGTAAAGAAAAAAAACTACCGGTCAGCACAATCTAAAAAAATGGAAAAAAACCTATCAACACAACGTAAAAAAAACCGGTCAGCACAACGTATAAAAAATGGAAAAAAACCGATCAGCAAAACGTAATAAAAAATCGGAGGAGCCTACCGAAGATGAGGCCATTACGGCTCGCCTTAAATCGGAGGAGCCTACCGAAGATGAGGCCATTACGGCTCGCCTTTAGGTGTCCTCCTCTGGATGTCATTTAAAGAACAAGGGTCAGCACAACATAATAAAAAAAACTGGAAAAAAACCGGTCAGCACAATGAAAAAAATCGGAGGAGCCTGCCGAAGATGAGGCCATTACAGCTCGCCTTTAGGTGTCCTCCTCTGAATAACGTCATTTAAAGAACAAGGGTCAGCACAAAAAAAAAACCGGTCAGCACAACCTAAAAAAATTGAAAAAAACCAGTCATCACAACGTAAAAAAAAAAACTGGAAAAAAACTGATAAGCAAAACGTAAAAAAAATAAACGGAGGAGCCTGCCGAAGATGAGGCCATTACGGCTTGCCTTTAGGTGTCCTCCTCTGGATAGCGTCATTTAAAGAACAAGGGTCAGCACAACGTAAAAAAAAATCGGTCTGCACAACCTAAAAAAATGTAAAAAAACCAGTCAGCACAACGTAAAATAAAAAAAAACAGTCAGCACAACGTAAAAATAAATTGGAAAAAAAGCCTTGGGATAGTGTCATTTAAAGAACAAGGGTCAGCAAAATGCAAAAAAAAAAGTAAAAAAAATTGGAGGAGGCTGCCGAAGATGAGGCCATTACGGCTCGCCTTTAGGTGTCCTCCTCTAGATAGCGTCATTTATAGAACAAGGGTCAGCACAACGTAAAAAAAAATGGTCAGCACAACCTAAAAAAAATGGAAAAAAATCGGTCAGCACAACGTAAAAAAATGGAAAAAAATCGGCCAGCATAACGTAAAAAAAACTGGAAAAAAACCGGCCAACACATCGTAAAAAAAAACCGGAGGAGCCTACCAAAGATGAGGCCATTACGGCTTACCTTTAGGTGTCCTCCTCTGGATAGCGTCATTTAAAGAACAAGGGTCAGCACAATGTAAAAAAAAACCGGACAGCACAACCTAACAAATGGAAAAACCCGGTCAACACAACGTAAAAAAAAAAACCGGTCAGCACAATGTAAAAAAATGGAAAAAAAATTAGAAAAAAATCGGTCAACACAACGTAAAAAAAATGGAAAAAAATAGGTCAGCATAACGTAAAAAAAATAAAAAACAGGCCAGCACAACCTAAAAAATGGAAAAAAAATAGGTCAGCACAACGTAAAAAAATAAAAAAAATTGGAGGAGCCTGCCGAAGATGAGGCCATTACAGCTCGCCTTTAGGTGTCCTCCTCTGGATAGCGTCATTTAAAGAACAAGGGTCAGCACAACGTAAAAAAAAACAAAAAATCACAGGTCAGCACAACCTAAAAAATGGTAAAAAACTAGTCAGCACAACGAAAAAAAATGGAAAAAACAGGTCAGCACAACGTAAAAAAAATTGGAGGAGGCTGCCGAAGATGAGGCCATTACGGCTCGCCTTTAGGTGTCCTCCTCTGGATAGCGTCATTTAAAGAACAAGGGTCAGCACAACGTAAAGAAAAAAGACTGCCCGTCAACACAATAAAAAAAAAGGAAAAAAAACCTGTCAACACAATGTAAAAAAAAACCGGTCAGCACAACGTATAAAAAAAATGAAAAAAAACTGATCAACACAACGTAATAAAAAAAATCGGAGGAGCCTACCGAAGATGAGGCCATTACGGCTCGCCTTTAGGTGTCCTCCTCTGGATGTCATTTAAAGAACAAGGGTCAGCACAACATAATAAAAAAACTGGAAAAAAACCGGGTAGCACAACCTAAAAAAATTGAAAAAAACCAGTCATCACAACGTAAAAAAAAACTGGAAAACAACTGATCAGCAAAACGTAAAAAAAAAATAATCGGAGGAGCCTACCGAAGATGAGGCCATTACGGCTCGCCTTTAGGTGTCCTCCTCTGGATAGCGTCATTTAAAGAACAAGGGTCAGCACAACGTAAAAAAAAATCGGTCTGCACAACCTAAAAAAATGTAAAAAAACCAGTCAGCACAACGTAAAATAAAAAAAAACCAGTCAGCACAACGTAAAAATAAATTGGAAAAAAAGCCGGTCAACACAACGTAAAAAAATCAGAGGAGCCTGCCGAAGATCAGGCCATTACGGCTCGCCTTTAGGTGTCCTCCTCTAGATAGCGTCATTTATAGAACAAGGGTCAGCACAACGTAAAAAAAAATGGTCAGCACAACCTAAAAAAATGGAAAAAAATCGGTCAGCACAACGTAAAAAAATGGAAAAAAATCGGCCAGCATAACGTAAAAAAAACTGGAAAAAAACCGGCCAACACATCGTAAAAAAAAAAACCGGAGGAGCCTACCAAAGATGAGGCCATTACGGCTTACCTTTAGGTGTCCTCCTCTGGATAGCGTCATTTAAAGAACAAGGGTCAGCACAACGTAAAAAAAACCGGACAGCACAACCTGACAAATGGAAAAACTCGGTCAACACAACGTAAAAAAAAAAACCGGTCAGCACAATGTAAAAAAATGGAAAAAAAATTAGAAAAAAATCGGTCAACACAACGTAAAAAAATGGAAAAAAACTGGTCAGCATAACGTAAAAAAAATAAAAAAACCGGCCAGCACAACCTAAAAAATGGAAAAAAAATAGGTCAGCACAACGTAAAAAAATAAAAAAAATTGGAGGAGCCTGCCGAAGATGAGGCCATTACGGCTCGCCTTTAGGTGTCCTCCTCTGGATAGCGTCATTTAAAGAACAAGGGTCAGCACAACGTAAAAAAAAAACAAAAAATCACAGGTCAGCACAACCTAAAAAATGGTAAAAAACTTGTCAGCACAACGAAAAAAAATGGAAAATAACCGGTCAGCACAATGTAAAAAAAATTGGAGGAGGCTGCCGAAGATGAGGCCATTACGGCTGGCCTTTAGGTGTCCTCCTCTGGATAGCGTCATTTAAAGAACAAGGGTCAGCACAACGTAAAGAAAAAAGACTGCCCGTCAGCACAATAAAAAAAAGGAAAAAAAACCTGTCAACACAATGTAAAAAAAATCCGGTCAGCACAACGTATAAAAAAATGAAAAAAAATTGATCAACACAACGTAATAAAAAAAATCGGAGGAGCCTACCGAAGATGAGGCCATTACGTCTCGAAAAAAAAATCGGAGGAGCCTACCGAAGATGAGGCCATTATGGCTCGACTTTAGGTGTCCTCCTCTGGATGTCATTTAAAGAACAAGGGTCAGCACAAAAAAAAACTGGAAAACAACCGGTCAACACAACGTAAAACAAAAACTGGAAAAAAACCGGTCAGCAAAACGTAAAAAAAATCAGAGAAGCCTGCCGAAGATGAGGCCATTACGGCACACCTTTAGGGGTCCTCCTCTGGATAGCGTTATTTAAAGAACAAGGGTCAGCACAACGTAAAAAAAAAGCGGTCTGCACAACCTAAAAAAAGGGAAAAAAACCGGTCAGCAAAATGTAAAATAAGAAAAAAACCAGTCAGCACAACGTAAAAAAAAACTGGAAAAAAACCGGTTAGCACAACGTGTAAAAAAAATGGAAAAAAACCGGTCGGCACAACGTAAAAATAAATCGGAGGAGCCTGCTGAAGATGAGGCCATTACGGCTCACCTTTAGATGTCCTTCTCTGGATAGCGTCTTTTAAAGAACAAGGGTCAGCACAACGTAAAAAAAAAAAGGTCAGCACAACCTTAAAAATGGAAAAAAACCGGTCAGAACAATGTAAAAAAAAATCGGAGGAGCCTGCCGAAGATGAAGCCATTACGGCTCGCCTTTAGGTGTCCTCCTCTGGATAGTGTCATTTAAAGAACAAGGGTCAGCACAACGTAAAAAAAAAACCGATCAGCAAAACGTAAAAAAAATCGGAGGAGCCTGTCAAGGATGAGGCCATTACGGCATGCCTTTAGGTGTCCTCCTCTGGATAGCGTCATTTAAAGAACAAGGGTCAACACAACGTAAAAAAAATCGGTCTGCACAACCTAAAAAAATGGAAAAAAACCGGTCATCAAAATGTAAAATAAAAAAAAAAAACCAGTCTGCACAACGGAAAAAAACTAGAAAAAAACCGGTCAGCACAACGTAAAAAAAAAATCGGAGGAGCCTGCCGAAAATGAGGCCATTACGGCTCACCATTAGGTGTCCTCCTCTGTATAGCGTCATTTAAAGAATAAGGGTCAACACAACGTAAAAAAAAAAAAAACCGATCAACACAACCTAAAAAATGGAAAAAAACCGGTCCGAACAACGTAAAAAAAATCGGAGGAGCCTGCCGAAGATGAGGCCATTACGGCTTGCCTTTAGGTGTCCTCCTCTGGATAGTGTCATTTAAAGAACAAATGTCAGGACAACGTAAAAAAAAAATGGTCAGCACAACCTAAAAAAAAAACGGTCAGCACAACGTAAAAAAAAAAACCGATCAGCACAACAAAAAAAATAAAAAAAATCAGAGGAGACGGCCGAACATGAGGCCATTACGGCTCGCCTTTAGGAGTCCTCCTTTGGATAGCGTCATTTAAAGAACAAGGGTCAACACAACGTAAAGAAAAAAAACTACTGGTCAGCACAATCTAAAAAAATGAAAAAAAACCTATCAACGCAACGTAAAAAAGAAACCGGTCAGCACAACGTATAAAAAAATGGAAAAAAACCGATCAGCACAACGTAATAAAAAAATCGGAGGAGCCTACCGAAGATGAGGCCATTACGGCTCGCCTTTAGGTGTCCTCCTCTGGATGTCATTTAAAGAACAAGGGTCAGCACAACATAATAAAAAAAACTGGAAAAAAACCGGTCAGCACAATGAAAAAAATCGGAGGAGCCTGCCGAAGATGAGGCCATTACAGCTCGCCTTTAGGTGTCCTCCTCTGAATAACGTCATTTAAAGAACAAGGGTTAGCACAAAAAAAAAACCGGTCAGCACAACCTAAAAAAATTGAAAAAAACCAGTCATCACAACGTAAAAAAAAAACTGGAAAAAAACTGATCAGCAAAACGTAAAAAAAAAATAATCGGAGGAGCCTGCCGAAGATGAGGCCATTACGGCTCGCCTTTAGGTGTCCTCCTCTGGATAGCGTCATTTAAAGAACAAGGGTCAGCACAACGTAAAAAAAAATCGGTCTGCACAACCTAAAAAAAATGTAAAAAAACCAGTCAGCACAACGTAAAATAAAAAAAACCAGTCAGCACAACGTAAAAATAAATTGGAAAAAAACCGGTCAACACAACGTAAAAAAACAGAGGAGCCTGCCGAAGATGAGGCCATTACGGCTCGCCTTTAGGTGTCCTCCTCTAGATAGCGTCATTTATAGAACAAGGGTCAGCACAACGTAAAAAAAAATGGTCAACACAACCTAAAAAAATGGAAAAAAATCGGTCAGCACAACGTAAAAAAATGGAAAAAAATCGGCCAGCATAACGTAAAAAAAAAACTGGAAAAAAATCGGCCAACACATCGTAAAAAAAAAACCGGAGGAGCCTACCAAAGATGAGGCCATTACGGCTTACCATCAGGTGTCCTCCTCTGGATAGCGTCATTTAAAGAACAAGGGTCACCACAACGTAAAAAAAACCGGACAGCACAACCTAACAAATGGAAAAACCCGGTCAACACAACGTAAAAAAAAAAACCGGTCAGCACAATGTAAAAAAATGGAAAAAAAATTAGAAAAAAATCGGTCAACACAACGTAAAAAAATGGAAAAAAACTGGTCAGCATAACGTAAAAAAAAATAAAAAAACCGGCCAGCACAACCTAAAAAATGGAAAAAAAATAGGTCAGCACAACGTAAAAAAATAAAAAAAATTGGAGGAGCCTGCCGAAGATGAGGCCATTATAGCTCGCCTTTAGGTGTCCTCCTCTGGATAGCGTCATTTAAAGAACAAGGGTCAGCACAACGTAAAAAAAAAAACAAAAAATCACAGGTCAGCACAACCTAAAAAATGGTAAAAAACTGGTCAACACAACGAAAAAAAATGGAAAAAAACCGGTCAGCACAACGTAAAAAAAATTGGAGGAGGCTGCCGAAGATGAGGCCATTACGGCTCGCCTTTAGGTGTCCTCCTCTGGATAGCGTCATTTAAAGAACAAGGGTCAGCACAACGTAAAGAAAAAAAGACTGCCCGTCAGCACAATAAAAAAAAGGAAAAAAAACCTGTCAACACAATGTAAAAAAAAACCGGTCAGCACAACGTATAAAAAAATGAAAAAAAACTGATCAACACAACGTATTAAAAAAAATCGGAGGAGCCTACCGAAGATGAGGCCATTACGACTCGCCTTTAGGTGTCCTCCTCTGGATGTCATTTAAAGAACAAGGGTCAGCACAAAAAAAAAAAACTGGAAAACAACCGGTCAACACAACGTAAAACAAAAACTGGAAAAAAACCGGTCAGCAAAACGTAAAAAAAATCAGAGAAGCCTGCCGAAGATGAGGCCATTACGGCACACCTTTAGGGGTCCTCCTCTGGATAGTGTTATTTAGAGAACAAGGGTCAGCACAACGTAAAAAAAATAGGTCTGCACAACCTAAAAAAAATGGAAAAAAACCGGTCAGCAAAATGTAAAATAAGAAAAAAACCAGTCAGCACAACGTAAAAAAAAAACTGGAAAAAAAACCAGTCAACACAACGAAAAAAAAATCGGAGGAGCCTGCCGAAGATGAGGCCATTACGGCTCACCTTTAGGTGTCTTCCTCTGGATAGCGTCAATGAAAGAACAAGGGTTAGCACAACCCTAAAAAAAAAAATTGTCAGCACAACCTAAAAAAATGAAAAAACCGGTCAGCACAACGTAAAAAAAATGAAAAAAACCGGTCAGCACAACGTAAAAAACCGGAAAAAATCGGTCAGCATAACGTAAAAAAAAATTGAAAAAACCGGTCAGCACAACGTAAAAAAACTGGAGGAGCCTACCGAAGATGAAGCAATTAAGCCTCGCCTTTAGGTGTCCTCCTCTGGATGTCTTTTAAAGAACAATGGTCAGCACAAGTTAAAAAAAAAACTTGAAAAAAAATCGGCCAGCACAACGAAAAAAAAAATTGGAGGAGCCTGCTGAAGATGAGGCCATTACGACTCGCCTTTAGGTGTCCTCCTCTGGATAGCGACATTTAAAGAACAAGGGTCAGCACAACGTAAAAAAAAACTGAAAAAAATCGGTCAGCACAACGTAAAAAAAATTGGGGGAGCATGCCGAAGATAAGGCCATTACGGCTCGCCTTTAGGTGTCCTCCTCTGGATAGCGTCATTTAAAGAACAAGGGTCAGCACAACCTACAAAAAAAACTGGAAAAAAACCGGTCAGCACAACGTAAAAAAAAAAGGAAAAAAAACCGGTCGGCACAATGTAAAAAAAAATCGGAGGAGCCTACCGAAGATGTGGCCATTACAGCTCACCTTTAGGTGTCCTCATCTGGATAGCGTCATTTAAAGAACAAGGGTCAGCACAACGTAAAAAAAAAAAGGTCAGCACAACCTTAAAAATGGAAAAAAACCGGTCAGAACAATGTAAAAAAAAATCGGAGGAGCCTGCCGAAGATGAGGCCATTACGGCTCGCCTTTAGGTGTCCTCCTCTGGATAGCATCATTTAAAGAACAAGGGTCAGCACAACGTAAAAAAAAACACAAAAAAATCACAGGTCAGCACAACCTAAAAAATGGTAAAAAACTGGTCAGCACAACGAAAAAAAATGGAAAAAAACAGGTCAGCACAACGTAAAAAAAAATTAGAGGAGGCTGCCAAAGATGAGGCCATTACGGCTCACCTTTAGGTGTCCTCCTCTGGATAGCGTCATTTAAATAACAAGGGTCAGCACAACGTAAAGAAAAAAGACTGCCCGTCAGCACAATAAAAAAAAGGAAAAAAAACTTGTAAACACAATGTAAAAAAAAAACGGTCAGCACAACGTATAAAAAAATGAAAAAAAAAACTGATCAGTACAACGTAATAAAAAAATCGGAGGAGCCTACCGAAGATGAGGCCATTACGGCTCGCCTTTAGGTGTCCTCCTCTGGATGTCATTTAAAGAACAAGGGTCAGCACAAAAAAAAACTGGAAAACAACCGGCCAACACAACGTAAAACAAAAACTGGTCAAAAAACCGGTCAGCAAAACGTAAAAAAAAATCGGAGGAGCCTGCCGAAGATGAGGCCATTACGGCACACCTTTAGGTGTCCTCCTCTGGATAGCGTCATTTAAAGAACAAGGGTTAGCACAACGTAAAAAAAATCGGTCTGCACAACCTAAAAAAATGGAAAAAAACCGGTCAGCAAAATGTAAAATAAAAAAAAAAACCAGTCATCACAACGTAAAAAAAAACTGTAAAAAAAACCGGTTAGCACAACGCAAAAAAAATCGGAGGAGCTTGCCAAAGATGAGGCCATTACAGCTCACCTTTAGGTGTTCTCATCTGGATAGCGTCATTTAAGGAACAAGGGTCAGCACAACGTAAAAAAAAAAAGGTCAGCACAACCTTAAAAATGGAAAAAAACCGGACAGAACAATGTAAAAAAAAATCGGACGAGCCTGCCGAAGATGAGGCCATTACGGCTCGCCTTTAGGTGTCCTTCTCTGGATAGTGTCACTTAAAGAACAAGGGTCAGCACAACGTAAAAAAAAAAAAACCGATCAGCAAAACGTAAAAAAAATCGGAGGAGCCTATCAAGGATGAGGCCATTACGGCATGCCTTTAGGTGTCCTCCTCTGGATAGCGTCATTTAAAGAACAAGGGTCAACACAACGTAAAAAAAATCGGTCTGCACAACCCAAAAGAATGGAAAAAAACCGGTCAGCAAAATGTAAAATAAAAAAAAAACCAGTCAGCACAACGTAAAAAAACTGGAAAAAAACCGGTCAGCACAACGTAAAAAAAAAGTCGGAGGAGCCTGCCAAAAATGAGGCCATTACGGCTCACCATTAGGTGTCCTCCTCTGTATAGCGTCATTTAAAGAACAAGGGTCAGCACAACGTAAAAAAAAAAACCGATCAGCACAACCTAAAAAATGGAAAAAAACCGGTCAGAACAGCGTAAAAAAAATCGGAGGAGCCTGCCGAAGATGAGGCCATTACGGCTCGCCTTTAGGTGTCCTCCTCTGGATAGTGTCATTTAAAGAACAAATGTCAGGACAACGTAAAAAAAAAAAACGGTCAGCACAACCTAAAAAAAAAACCGGTCAGCACAACGTAAAAAAAACCGGTCAGCACAACAAATAAAATAAAAAAAATCAGAGGAGACTGCCGAACATGAGGCCATTACGGCTCGCCTTTAGGAGTCCTCCTTTGGATAGCGTCATTTAAAGAACAAGGGTCAACACAACATAAAAAAAAAACCGGTCAGGACAACCTAAAAAAATGGAAATAACCGGTCAACACAACGTAAAAAAAACCGGTCAGCACAACGTAAAAAAAATGGAAACAACTTGGAAAAAAATCGATCAACACAACGTAAAAAAAATGAAAATAAACCGGTCAGCACAACGTAAAAAAAATGGTCAGCACAACCTAAAAAATGGAAAAAAAATAGGTCAGCACAACGTAAAAAAAAAATTGGAGGAGTCTGCCGAAGATGAGGCCATTACGGCTCGCCTTTAGGTGTCCTCCTCTGGATAGCGTCATTTAAAGAACAAGGGTCAGGACAACATAAAAAAAAAACAAAAAATCACAAGTCAGCACAACCTAAAAAAATGGTAAAAAACTAGTCAGCACAACGTAAAAAAATGGAAAAAAAACCGGTCAGCACAACGTAAAAAAAATCGGAGGAGCCTGCCGAAGATGAGGCCATTACGGCTCGCCTTGAGGTGTCCCCCACTGGATAGCGTCATTTAAAGAACAAGGGTCAGCACAACGTAATGAAAAAAAAACTGCCGGTCAGCACAATCTAAAAAAATGGAAAAAAACCTGTCAACACAACGTAAAAAAAACTGATCAGCACAACGTATAAAATATGGAAAAAAATGATCAGCACAACGTAATAAAAAAAATTGGAGGAGCCTACCGAAGATGAAGCCATTACGGCTCGCCTTTAGGTGTCCTCCTCTGGATGTCATTTAAAGAACAAGGGTCAGCACAACGTAATAAAGAAATTGGAAAAAAAACCGGTAAGCACAACGAAAAAAAATCGGAGGAGCCTGCCGAAGATGAGGCCATTACAGCTTGCCTTTAGGTGTCCTCCTCTGGATAACGTCATTTAAAGAACAAGGGTCATCACAAAAAAAAAATCGGTCTGCACAACCTAAAAAAAATGAAAAAAACCAATCATCACAACGTAAAAAAAAAAACTGGAAAAAAATCGATCAGCAAAATGTAAAAAAAAAATCGGAGGAGCCTGCCGAAGATGAGGCCATTACGGGTCGCCTTTAGGTATCCTCCTCTGGATAGCGTCATTTAAAGAACAAGGGTCAGCACAACGTAAAAAAAAAAAATCGGTCTGCACAACCTAAAAAAATGTAAAAAAACCAGTCAGCACAACGTAAAATAAAAAAAACCAGTTAGCACAACGTAAAAATAAACTGGAAAAAAAGCCGGTTAGCACAACGTAAAAAAAATTGGAGGAGCCTACCGAAGATGAGGCCATTACGTCTCGCCCTTAGGTGTCCTCCTCTAGATAGCGTCATTTAAAGAACATGGGTCAGCACAACGTAAAAAAAAAAAAACCGGTCAGCACAACCTAAAAAATGGAAAAAACCGGTCAACACAACGTAAAAAAAAACTGGTCAGCACAACGTAAAAAAAATGGATAAAATTAGAAAAAAATCGGTCAACACAACGTAAAAAAAATGGAAAAAAATCGATCAGCATAACGTAAAAACAATAAAAAAAACTGGTCAGCACAACCTAAAAAATGGAGAAAAAATAGGTCAGCACAACGTAAAAAAAATAAAAAAAATTGGAGGAGCCTGCCGAAGATGAGGCGATTACGGCTTGCCTTTAGGTGTCCTCCTCTGGATAGTTTCATTTAAAGAACAAGGGTCAACAGAACGTAAAAAAAAAAAAAATTACAGGTCAGCACAACCTAAAAAAATGGTAAAAAACTGGTCAGCATAACGAAAAAAAATGGAAAAAAAATCGGTCAGCACAACGTAAAAAAAAATTGGAGGAGCCTGTCGAAGATGAGGCCATTACGGCTCGGCTTTAGGTGTCCTCCTCTGGATAGCGTCATTTAAAGAACAAGGGTCAGCACAACGTAAAGAAAAAAAACAAAAAATCACAGGTCAGCACAACCTAAAAAAATGGTAAAAAACTAGTCAGCACAACGTAAAAAAATGGAAAAAAAAACCGGTCAGCACAACGTAAAAAACAATCGGAGGAGCCTGCCGAAGATGAGGCCATTACGGATCGCCTTGAGGTGTCCCCCACTGGATAGCGTCATTTAAAGAACAAGGGTCAGCACAAAGTAATGAAAAAAAAACTGCCGGTCAGCACAATCTAAAAAAATGGAAAAAAACCTGTCAACACAACGTAAAAAAAACTGATCAGCACAACGTATAAAATATGGAAAAAAAATGATCAGCACAACGTAATAAAAAAAATCGGAGGAGCCTACCGAAGATGAGGCCATTACGGCTCGCCTTTAGGTGTCCTCCTCTGGATGTCATTTAAAGAACAAGGGTCAGCACAACGTAAAAAAAAAATTGGAAAAAAAACTGGTAAGCACAACGAAAAAAATCGGAGGAGCCTGCCGAAGATGAGGCCATTACAGCTCGCCTTTAGGTGTCCTCCTCTGGATAACGTCATTTAAAGAACAAGGGTCATCACAAAAAAAAATCGGTCAGCACAACCTAAAAAAAATGAAAAAAACCAATCATCACAACGTAAAAAAAACTGGAAAAAAACCGATCAGCAAAATGTAAAAAAAAAAAAATCGGAGGAGCCTGCCGAAGATGAGGCCATTACGGCTCGCCTTTAGGTATCCTCCTCTGGATAGCGTCATTTAAAAAACAAGGGTCAGCACAACGTAAAAAAAAATCGGTCTGCACAACCTAAAAAAATGTAAAAAAACCAGTCAGCACAACGTAAAATAAAAAAAACCAGTTAGCACAACGTAAAAATAAACTGGAAAAAAAGTCGGTCAGCACAACGTAAAAAAAATTAGAGGAGCCTGCCGAAGATGAGGCCATTACGTCTCGCCTTTAGGTGTCCTCCTCTAGATAGCGTCATTTAAAGAACATGGGTCAGCACAACGTAAAAAAAAAAACCAGTCAGCACAACCTAAAAAATGGAAAAAACCGGTCAACACAACGTAAAAAAAAATTGGTCAGCACAACATAAAAAAAATGGAAAAAATTAGAAAAAAAATCGGTCAACACAACGTAAAAAAAATGGAAAAAAATCGGTCAGCATAACGTAAAAACAATAAAAAAAACTAGTCAGCACAACCTAAAAAATATAGAAAAAATAGGTCAACACAACGTAAAAAAAAATAAAAAAAATTGGAGGAGCCTGCCGAAGATGAGGCCATTATGGCTCCCTTTAGGTGTCCTCCTCTGGATAGTTTCATTTAAAGAACAAGGGTCAACAGAACGTAAAAAAACAAAAAATCACAGGTCAGCACAACCTAAA
Organism: Arachis duranensis; assembly: GCF_000817695.3. Taxonomy (NCBI): domain Eukaryota; kingdom Viridiplantae; phylum Streptophyta; class Magnoliopsida; order Fabales; family Fabaceae; genus Arachis; species Arachis duranensis. The sequence goes on along the minus strand of NW_026264996.1, from coordinate 155,172 downwards.
AAAATGGTAAAAAACTGGTCAGCATAACGAAAAAAATGGAAAAAAAACCGGTCAGCACAACGTAAAAAAAAAATTGGAGGAGCCTGCCGAAGATGAGGCCATTACGGCTTGCCTTTAGGTGTCCTCCTCTGGATAGCGTCATTTAAAGAACAAGGGTCAGCACAACGTAAAGAAAAAAAACAAAAAATCACAGGTCAGCACAACCTAAAAAAATGGTAAAAAACTAGTCAGCACAACGTAAAAAAATGGAAAAAAAAAACCGGTCAGCACAACGTAAAAAAGAATCGGAGGAGCCTGCCGAAGATGAGGCCATTACGGCTCGCCTTGAGGTGTCCCCCACTAGATAGCGTCATTTAAAGAACAAGGGTCAGCACAACGTAATGAAAAAAAAACTGCCGGTCAGCACAATCTAAAAAAATGGAAAAAAACTTGTCAACACAACGTAAAAGAACTGATCAGCACAATGTATAAAAATGGAAAAAAATGATCAGCACAACGTAATAAAAAAAATCGGAGGAGGCTACCGAAGATGAGGCCATTACGGCTCGCCTTTTGGTGTCCTCCTCTAGATGTCATTTAAAGAACAAGGGTCAGCACAACGTAATAAAAAAATTGGAAAAAAAACCGGTAAGCACAACGAAAAAAAATCGGAGGAGCCTGCCGAAGATGAGGCCATTACGGCTCGCCTTTAGGTGTCCTCCTCTGGATAACGTCATTTAAAGAATAAGGGTCATCACAAAAAAAAAACCGGTCAGCACAACCTAAAAAAAATGAAAAAAAACCAATCATCACAACATAAAAAAAAAACAGGAAAAAAACCGATCAGCAAAATGTAAAAGAAAAATCGGAGGAGACTGCCGAAGATGAGGCCATTACGGCTCGCCTTTATTTATCCTCCTCTGGATAGCGTCATTTAAAGAACAAGGGTCAGCACAACGTAAAAAAAAAAATCGGTCTGCACAACCTAAAAAAATGTAAAAAAACCAGTCAGCACAACGTAAAATAAAAAAAAAACCAGTTAGCACAACATAAAAATAAACTGGAAAAAAAGCCGGTTATCACAACGTAAAAAAAATTGGAGGAGCCTGCCGAAGATGAGGCCATTACGTCTCGCCTTTAGGTGTCCTCCTCTAGATAGCGTCATTTAAAGAACATGGGTCAGCACAACGTAAAAAAAAAAAAAAAACCGGTCAGCACAACCTAAAAAATGGAAAAAACCAGTCAACACAACGTAAAAAAAAACTGGTCAGCACAACGTAAAAAAAATGGAAAAATTTAGAAAAAAATCGGTCAACACAACGTAAAAAAATGGAAAAAAATCGGTCAGCATAACGTAAAAACAATAAAAAAAACTAGTCAGCACAACCTAAAAAATGGAGAAAAAATAGGTCAGCACAACGTAAAAAAAAATAAAAAAAAATTGGAGGAGCCTGCCGAAGATGAGGCCATTACGGCTCGCCTTTAGGTGTCCTCCTCTGGATAGTTTCATTTAAAGAACAAGGGTCAACAAAACGTAAAAAAAAAACAAAAAATCACAGGTCAGCACAACCTAAAAAAATGGTAAAAAACTGGTCAGCATAACGAAAAAAAATGGAAAAAAAAACCGGTCAGCACAACGTAAAAAAAAATTGGAGGAGCCTGCCGAAGATGAGGCCATTACGGCTCGCCTTTAGGTGTCCTCCTCTGGATAGCGTCATTTAAAGAACAAGGGTCAGCACAACGTAAAGAAAAAAAACTGCCCGTCAGCACAATAAAAAAAATGGAAAAAAACCTATCAACACAACGTAAAAAAAACCGGTCAGCACAACGTATAAAAAAATGAAAAAAACCGATCAACACAACATAATAAAAAAAATCGGAGGAGCTTACCGAAGATGAGGCCATTACGGCTCGCCTTTAGGTGTCCTCCTCTGGATGTCATTTAAAGAACAAGGGTCAGCACAACGTAATAAAAAAAACTAGAAAAAAAACTGGTCAGCACAACGAAAAAAAAATCGGAGGAGCCTGCCAATGATGAGGCCTGATGGTGTTTTTGTGGAAAAACGAATTTCCAACACACATATCCAACGGGCAAGTGTACCGGGTCGCATCAAGTAGTAATAACTCACTTAGAGTGAGGTCGATCCCACAGGGAAAGTAGTAATAACTCACAAGAGTGAGGTCGATCCCACAGGGATTGATGGATCAAGCAACTTTAGTGGGTGATTAGTTTAGTCAAGCTAACATTGAAGTGAATTGTGTGAAGTTGATCAACAAAAAGTAAATTGCAGGAATGATAAAGTTGCAGAATGTAAATGGCCAGAAAACTTAAAGAGTAAGAAAGTAAAATAGCTGAAACTTAAATTGCAAGAAAAGTAAATTGCATGAAAAGTAATGGGGCTGGGGTGCTGGAAATTAAAATTCAACAAGAAAATGTAAAGAGCATTCAAGCAGAGAGCTAGAATATGAAATGGGATGCAGCAGATTTCAAACAGAAAAGTAAAAATGCTTGAAGAATTAAAAACAGAAAGCGATGCTTAATTTGCAGCAATTTGAAAGAATGTTGAAGATCTCAGGGAATCAATGAGACTAGAGAACAAGTCTAGATCTCAAGCCCTTCCTTGATTCAACAAAAAAAAAGTTTGCAAAAGAAAGAAGAAATGAAGCAGCAAATGAAAACTCAAATTCAACTATCAATTCTCTGAAATTATGCAGAAGAACAACCAAGAGAGATCTTAGAGCAAGAAGGAAACAAAATTCCTTCACTTCTCAATCCAAGATTCAGATTTAACAAGGAAAATTAAAAGAGAGAGAACTATCTACTACTACTACTCCCTAATGGAGCCAACCTCCTCTTTCTAATCGAGCTCCACTTTTACAAAGATGGAAATGATGCCTTATATAGGCTTTACAAAATAAAATGAAATTGAAATGAAAAACAAATTAAATGAAAATCCTAATTCTAGCATGTTCTTGTGCCTTTGAGTGATGATGTGGGCTTAGCTTGCTTTGGATTTGAGGAGAAATGGGTTTGCATGGCCTTGATTCAATTTGGAGAGGAATTGAATTTAAATGAGATTTTGGTTGATTTTGGCCCATATGCTCCCAGGAGGTTGCCCTGCCCTTGTGGAGGGCAGGGCAGAAAATGTTGCGTGTGCCCTTGGTGCGTGCTGGTTCGTGTGAGTTGGTGCTGCAGGATGCTGCCCTGCCCTTGTGGAGGGCAGGGCAGAAGTTTTTGGTGCGCCAGATTCTGCTGCCCGTGCCTGTTGATGCTGCCGAGAGTCCTTGGTGCGTGCCAATCTGGTGCGCTGGCTGTGCACCACAAAATGCTGCCCTGCCCTTGCGGAGGGTAGGGCAATGTTTCCAAAAGTGAAGCTCCGTGTTCGAAACTCGGTGGATGCACACGCTACTTCTTTTCCTTGGTTTATTTTTGCTTATTTTTGGCCCTTAAAGATGCCTTCCGTTCCTACCTT
>NW_026264996.1:151225-151596 GCF_000817695.3 Arachis duranensis | reverse complement strand
CTTATTTCCTACAAGATTTATAAAATCAAAAGATCAAAGAAATATACCATTTAAGCACAAAAACATTCAATATTTAAGCACTAATCATCAATTTCTTGTATGAAAAAGCATAGAAAAATAGGTATATGATGACATGTCATCACAACACCAAACTTAAACCTTGCTTGTCCCCAAGCAAGAAAAGAATCATGCAATAGAAATTGACAATCCAAGGTAAGAAGAATAGCAACTCAATGTTCATGGTAAGCTAGTTTTCTAAGCATGCAACAATCACAAAAGAAATGTAAATGATTGATGCTTCTATCTAGCTCATTTTATGAAATCTTTTCCTTATATTTCTTCCTTGAAACAAGCTTTTGATTTTTTTTTTC
>NW_026264996.1:137085-150985 GCF_000817695.3 Arachis duranensis | reverse complement strand
TTGAGCCTAGCCTTGACTTCTAAGTGTTTTGTTTTCAAGCATTTGGCTTGATACATAAACACCACAAGCACTTAGCAAATAAATTGCCATTGGTACTCAGAGCCTTCAGCTTTCTCATTCTTTCCCTTTTTCTTTTCTTGCTTTAATTGTATTTGCTTCTTCAAGGTTTTCATGATTTGAAAAGATTTCACAAAATGTACTAGATGAAAAACTTCAATTAAATAAAATCCAATGTAATTGAGCAACAATCAATCATACTAGCTTTCCAATACTTGTATGCACATGCTAAATTCTTCTTTAATTCCTTGTTTGTTTATGATCATGATGCTTTTTTTGCTTTTGAATTCACAAACTCAAGTTGGTAGTCATAATGTCACAACAACATATTTCAAATCAAATTCAAGCTATGCTTAGTCATACCACACATGCATACAGAAAATATAAAGACAATCATGCAATTCAAAGTGCTGGAAATAAATGAGAGGAAAAGGAACTTTACAACCTTGCAATTCATCTTCTCTATTGTTGTCATTTTCCTCCCATTCTTCTTCTTCCCATACCAACTCAGAATGCTTGCTTATCCTCAAGCAACAATTAGAACAATGGCTATGGGGCTAAAATGGATCATGAATGTCTTACACAATGATATGTTAGTAGCACATGTGTTTTAAGCAAGCAAAATTAAAGATAACAATCAAGGCACAAGAGATAGAGACATTTTGATTGCATAGATAAGAAGGTGTGCACAATACATTGCATAAAAGATAAGTGGCACACCAAACTTAGTGTGACACTTTCACTTGGAACTGATGCAAGTATCTAATAGATATGGGAACCAAATTTTTGTTGCATAGCAACACCAAACTTAGAATGCAATCATACGTCAATTTATTTGAATACTAAGCAAATGAAACTGTTATATGTTAAGTACAATCACCAAGCCAAGAATCTGTCATGAATAAAGCTCTCTTGGTAATGTATTAACAAAAACAGTTGATAAAAGAAAACTTAAAAATAAAGAGGTGACTAAAACAAAGAGAATGCAACCGAACTATCAAAACAAAAGAAAAATAACAATGCAAAGGCAATATGATTATGCAGACAAGTTGTTTTGCTTAATGAATTTCATAGAGAATTAAGTGGCACACCAAACTTAGAATCTTAGTGTGTCACTTTCATGTAGAATTGATGCAATCATCCAAAGGAATTGAAAACAATTTGTTGCAGGGCAACACCAAACTTAGAATGTGATCATATGCCAATTTATTGAAATTTAAACAAGGCAAGGAGAAGGAATGTTACCTACTGTTTACCTATTCTTCACTTTCTTCCTCTTCTTCCAATTTGTTAAGAGGAATGACCTCAAAGGGGGAGAAGATTCAGTTACTGTCCCTTGCCTTGGCCTTTCCTCAGCAAGCTTCCTTTTGCAAATGGCTTGATTGATCTTGCTTGCTGGATTATCAAGGGGGGAGAAGTTTCAGCTTTTGTCCCCTTTCTTGGTTTCCTCTCAGCAAGCTTCCTTTTGAATTTGGCTTGATTGAGCTTGCTTTTAGGGACAGGATTGGTGCTTTTGTTAGTTGCCTTCACTTCTTGGATGTTAAGACATGGTTGCTGTGTGATTTTTGGAGTTTGATCTTCATCCAGAGCCTTTTGAATTGGTGGTTCCATGAGCTTGTCCTTCATATGCCTCTCTGCTTCATTTGAGTTTGACTTCTCTTGAGTGTCTTCCTCACTTTCTTGCTCTTCCACTTCCTCTCTTGCACTCAACATTTGACTTAATAGCTTTTTCATTGAGGAGGTTTGTTGATCTTCCCAACATTTCTTCATCTCCTCTTCATATCTTTTAATCTCAGATTCAATTGTTGAGACTTTTTGGTCCAGGGGAGTTTGTGAGAGTTGTGAGTTGTCATGTGCTCTTGTCATCTCAAGTGCAGTTTTAGGTTCAAATATTTCCACCACCTCTTCCTTCTTCACTAAAAATTCACTTGACTCCTCCATGAGTTGGAGTGTTCAGAATGTGTATTCTCTTGGTGATATTCCCAGCCACCATTAGAGATTGGTGATGGTGGGTAATATCCCATAACATTTGTTTGATCATAAGATGAGTTGAACTCCATTTGTATTTTGTAAACATCAATGAAATTTGAAATTCATGTCACAGAGATAGAATTTCTTAGTGAGGCAAAAACACAAACACCTTGGTTTCAACTTTAAAACAGAGAACAAAAAAAAGAAAATGCTTGATCTAGACTTCTCACCCACTTAATCATTGTTGATCTAATCAATCCCCGGCAACGGCGCCAAAAACTTGATGGTGTTTTTGTGGAAAAACGAATTTCCAACACACAAATCCAACCGGCAAGTGTACCGGGTCGCATCAAGTAGTAATAACTCACTTAGAGTGAGGTCGATCCCACAGGGATTGATGGATCAAGCAACTTTAGTGGGTGATTAGTTTAGTCAAGCTAACATTGAAGTGAATTGTGTGAAGTTGATCAACTGAAAGTAAATTATAGGAATGATAAAGTTGCAGAATGTAAATGGCCAGAAAACTTAAAGAGTAAGAAAGTAAAATAGCTGAAACTTAAATTGCAAGAAAAGTAAATTGCATGAAAAGTAATGGGGCTGGGGTGCTGGAAATTAAAATTCAACAAGAAAATGTAAAGAGCATTCAAGCAGAGAGCTAGAATATGAAATGGGATGCAGCAGATTTCAAACAGAAAAGTAAAAATGCTTGAAGAATTAAAAATAGAAAGCGATGCTTAATTTGCAGCAATTTGAAAGAATGTTGAAGATCTCAGGGAATCAATGAGACTAGAGAACAAGTCTAGATCTCAAGCCCTTCCTTGATTCAACAAAAAAAACAAGTTTGCAAAAGAAAGAAGAAATGAAGCAGCAAATGAAAACTCAAATTCAACTATCAATTCTCTGAAATTATGCAGAAGAACAACCAAGAGAGATCTTAGAGCAAGAAGGAAACAGAATTCCTTCACTTCTCAATCCAAGATTCAGATTTAACAAGGAAAATTAAAAGAGAGAGAACTATCTACTACTACTACTCCCTAATGGAGCCAACCTCCTCTTTCTAATCGAGCTCCTCTTTTACAAAGATGGAAATGATGCCTTATATAGGCTTTACAAAATAAAATGAAATTAAAATGAAAAACAAATTAAATGAAAATCCTAATTCTAGCATGTTCTTGTGCCTTTGAGTGATGATGTGGGCTTAGCTTGCTTTGGATTTGAGGAGAAATGGGTTTGCATGGCCTTGATTCAATTTGGAGAGGAATTGAATTTAAATGAGATTTTGGTTGATTTTGGCCCATATGCTCCCAGGAGGTTGCCCTGCCCTTGTGGAGGGCAGGGCAGAAAATGTTGCGTGTGCCCTTGGTGCGTGCTGGTTCGTGTGAGTTGGTGCTGCAGGATGCTGCCCTGCCCTTGTGGAGGGCAGGGCAGAAGTTTTTGGTGCGCCAGATTCTGCTGCCCGTGCCTGCTGATGCTGCCGAGAGTCCTTGGTGCGTGCCAATCTGGTGCGCTGGCTGTGCACCACAAAATGCTGCCCTGCCCTTGCGGAGGGCAGGGCAATGTTTCCAAAAGTGAAGCTCTGTGTTCGAAACTCGGTGGATGGACACGCTACTTCTTTTCCTTGGTTTATTTTTGCTTATTTTTGGCCCTTAAAGATGCCTTCCGTTCCTACCTCAATTGTGCGCCAAATATGGATTTCTATATATCGTTGGAAAGCTCTGAATGTCAGCTTTCCAACGCAACTGGAAGCACATCAATCGGACGTCTGTAGCTCAAGTTATAGCCCTTTGAAGGAGGCATGGTCATGCTGTGAGCGCCCAGATTTTACCTTAGCGAAAATTCTTGCTTCCAACCTCACTTTGCATCACGATTCTGCCCTGCCCTTGGCAAGAGCAGGGCAGTGTGTGCTGTTTGCCTATTCTTCATTAATTTGGTCATGGGCCATGCTTTTAGAAGCGTGGCCTAAGCCTCCAAAGTGTGCTCCAACTTCAAAGTGTGCTCCAAAGCTCTTTTTTTTTCTTTTTTTGTGCTTCTTTGCTTCTTTTTCTTCTTATTTCCTACAAGATTTATAAAATTAAAAGATCAAGGAAATCTTCTAATTAAGCACAAAAGAATGCAATATTTAAGCACTAATCATCAATTTCTTGTATGAAAAAGCATAGAAAAATAGGTATATGATGACTTGTCATCAAGGCCATTACAGCTCGCCTTTAGGTGTCCTCCTCTGGATAGTGTCATTTAAAGAACAAGGGTAAGCACAAAAAAAATGGTCAGCACAACATAAAAATGTGGAAAAAAATCGGTCAACACAACGTGAAAAAAAAACTGGAAAAAAACCGGTCAGCAAAACATAAAAAAAAATCGGAGGAGCCTGCCGAAGATGAGGCCATTACGGCACACCTTTAGGTGTCCTCCTCTGGTTAGCGTCATCTAAAGAACAAGGTTCAGCACAACGTAAAAAAAAATCGGTCTGCACAACCTAAAAAAATGGAAAAAAACCGGTCAGCAAAATGTAAAAAAAAAAATCAGTCAGCACAACATAAAAAAAAACTAGAAAAAAACCGGTTAGCACAACGTAAAAAAAAAATCGGAGGAGCTTGCCGAAGATGAGGCCATTACGGCTCACCTTTAGGTGTCCTCCTCTGGATAGCGTCATTTAAAGAACAAGGGTCAGCACAACGTAAAAAAAAAATCGGTCAGCACAACCTAAAAAATGGAAAAAAACGGTTAGAACAACATAAAAAAAAAATCGGAGGAGCCTGCCGAAGATGAGGCCATTACGGCTCGCCTTTAGGTGTCCTCCTCTGCGAAGATGAGGCCATTAAGGCTCGCCTTTAGGTGTCCTCCTCTGGATAGTGTCATTTAAAGAACAAGGGTCAGCACAACGTAAAAAAAAAAAAACCGGTCAGCACAACCTAAAAAAATGAAAAAAATCGGTTAGCATAATGTAAAAAAAACAGTCAGCACAACAAAAAAATAAAAAAAGTAGAGGAGACTGCCGAACATGAGGCCATTATGGCTCGCCTTTAGGTGTCCTCCTCTGGATAGCGTCATTTAAAGAACAAAGGTCAACACAACGTAAAAAAAAACCGGTCAGCACAACCTAAAATAATGGAAAAAACCGGTCAACACAACATAAAAAAAATGAAAAAAACCGGTCAGCACAACGTAAAAAAATAAAAAAATCGGTTAGCACAACCTAAAAAATAGAAAAAAATAGGTCAGCACAACGTAAAAAAAATAAAAAAAATTGGAGGAGCCTGCCGAAGATGAGGCCATTACGGCTCGCCTTTAGGTATCCTCCTCTGGATAGCGTCATTTAAAGAACAAGGGTCAGCACAACGTAAAAAAAAAACAAAAAATCACAGGTCAGCACAACCTAAAAATATGGTAAAAAACTGGTCAGTACAACGTAAAAAAAATGGAAAAAAATCGGTCAGTACAACATAAAAAAAATCGAAGGAGCCTGCCGAAGAAGAGGCCGTTACGGCTCGGTTTTAGGTGTCCTCCTCTGGATAGCGTCATTAAAAGAACAAGGGTCAGCACAACGTAATAAAAAAACTGGAAAAAAAATCGGTCAGCACAACGAAAAAAAATCGGAGGAGCCTGCCGAAGATGAGGCCATTACAGCTCGCCTTTAGGTGTCCTCCTCTGAATAACGTCATTTAAAGAACAAGGGTCAGCACAAAAAAAAACCGGTCAGCACAACCTATAAAAATTGAAAAAAACCGGTCAACACAACGTAAAAAAAATTGGAAAAAAACCGGTCAGCAAAACGTAAAAAAAAAATCGGAGGAGCCTGCCGAAGATGAGGCCATTACGGCTCGCCTTTAGGTGTCCTCCTCTGGATAGCGTCATTTAAAGAACAAGGGTCAGCACAACGTAAAAAAAAATCGGTCAGCACAACCTAAAACATGGGAAAAAACCGGTCAAAACAACGTAAAAAAAATCGGAGGAGCCTGCCGAAGATGAGGCCATTACGGCTCGCCTTTAGGTGTCCTCCTCTGGATAGTGTCATTATAAGAACAAGGGTCAGCACAACGTAAAAAAAAAAAACGGTCAGCACAACCTAAAAAAATGGTAAAAAAATCGGTCAGCACAATGTAAAAAAAACCGGTCTGCACAACGTAAAAAATAAAAAAAATCAGAGGAGACTGCCGAACATGAGGCCATTACGGCTTGTCTTTAGGTGTCCTCATCTGGATAGCGTCATTCAAAGAACAAGGGTCAACACAACGTAAAAAAAAACCGGTCAGCACAACCTAAAAAAATGGAAAAAACCGGTCAACACAACGTAAAAAAAAACGGTCAGCATAACGTAAGAAAATGGAAAAAACCTGGAAAAAATCGGTCAACACAACGTAAAAAAAATGAAAAAAACTGGTCAGCACAACGTAAAAAAAATAAAAAATTGGTCAGCACAACCTAAAAAATGGAACAAAAATAGGTCAGCACAACGTAAAAAAAAATAAAAAAATTGGAGGAGCTTGCCGAATATGAGGCCATTACGGCTCGCCTTTAGGTATCCTCCTCTGGATAGCGTCATTTAAACAACAAGGGTCAGCACAACGTAAAAAAAAAAAAACAAAAAATCACAGGTCAGCACAACCTAAAAAAATGGTAAAAAACTGGTCAGCACAACGTATAAAAAAATGAAAAAAAACCGATCAGCACAACATAATAAAAAAAAATCGGAGGAGCCTACCGAAGATGAGGCCATTACGGCTCGCCTTTAGGTGTCCTCCTCTGGATGTCATTTAAAGAACAAGGATCAGCACAACGTAATAAAAAAACTGGAAAAAAAACCGGTCAGCACAACGAAAAAAAATCGGAGGAGCCTGCCGATGATGAGGCCATTACAGCTCGCCTTTGGGTGTCCTCCTCTGGATAGCGTCATTTAAAGAAAAAGGGTAAGCACAAAAAAAAAAACGGTCAGCACAACCTAAAAATATGGAAAAAAACCGGTCAACACAACGTAAAAAAAAACTGGAAAAAAACCGGTCAGCAAAACGAAAAAAAAAATTGGAGGAGCCTGCCGAAGATGAGGCCATTACGGCAGACCTTTAGGTGTCCTCCTCTCGATAGCGTCATTTAACGAACAAGGGTCAGCACAACGTAAAAAAAAATCGGTCTGCACAACCTAAAAAAATGGAAAAAAAACCGGTCAGCAAAATGTAAAATAAAAAAAAACCAATCTGCACAACGTAAAAAAAAACTAGAAAAAAAAACCGGTTAGCACAACGTAAAAAAAAAATCGGAGGAGCTTGCCGAAGATGAGGCCATTACGGCTCGCCTTTAGGTGTCCTCCTCTGGATAGCGTCATTTAAAGAATAAGGGTCAGCACAACGTAAAAAAAAAAATCGGTCAGCACAACCTAAAAAATGAAAAAAAAAACGATCAGAACAACGTAAAAAAGAAATCGGAGGAGCCTGCCGAAGATGAGGCCATTACGGCTCGCCTTTAGGTGTCCTCCTCTGGATAGTGTCATTTAAAGAACAAGGGTCAGCACAACATAAAAAAAAAAAGAAAAACCGGTCAGCACAACCTAAAAAAATGGAAAAAAACTGGTCAGCATAACCAAAAAATAAAACGATCAGCACAAAAAAAAATCAGAGGAAACTGCCGAACAAGAGGCCATTATGGCTCGCCTTTAGGTGTCCTCCTCTGGATAGCGTCATTTAAAGAACAAGGGTCAACACAACGTAAAAAAAAAACCGGTCAGCACAACCTAAAAAAATGGAAAAATCCGGTCAACACAACGTCAAAAAAAAACCGGTCAGCACAACGTAAAAAAAATGGAAAAAATCGGTCAACACAACGTAAAAAAAATGAAAAAAACTGGTCAGCACAACGTAAAAAAAATAAAAAAACCGGTCAGCACAACCTAAAAAATGAAAAAAAATCGGTCAGCACATCGTAAAAAAAATAAAAAAAATTGGAGGAGCCTGCCGAAGATGAGGCCATTACGGCTCGCCTTTAGGTATCCTCCTCTGGATAGCGTCATTTAAAGAACAAGGGTCAGCACAACGTAAAAAAAAAAACAAAAAATCACAGGTCAGCACAACCTAAAAAAATGGTAAAAAATTGGTCAGCACAACGTAAAAAAAATGGAAAAAAATCGGTCAGCACAATGTAAAAAAAAATCGGAGGAGCCTGCCGAAGATGAGGCCGTTACGGCTCGCCTTTAGGTGTCCTCCTCTGGATAGCGTCATTAAAAGAACAAGGGTCAGCACAACGTAATAAAAAAAACTGGAAAAAAAACCGGTCAGCACAACGAAAAAAAAATCAGAGGAGCCTGCTGAAGATGAGTCCATTACAGCTCGCCTTTAGGTGTCCCCCTCTGGATAACGTCATTTAAAGAACAAGCGTCAGCACAAAAAAAAAACCGGTCAGCACAACCTATAAAAATTGAAAAAAACCGGTCAACACAACGTAAAAAAAACTGGAAAAAAACCGGTCAGCAAAACGTAAAAAAAATATCGGAGGAGCCTGCCGAAGATGAGGCCATTACGGCTCGCCTTTAGGTGTCCTCCTCTGGATGTCATTTAAAGAACAAGGGTCAGCACAACGTAATAAAAAAAATTGGAAAAAAAACCGGTCAGCACAACGAAAAAAATCTGAGGAGCCTGCCGATGATGAGGCCATTTTAGCTCGCCTTTAGGTGTCCTCCTCTGGATAGCGTCATTTAAAGAACAAGGGTAAGCACAAAAAAAAAACGGTCAGCACAACCTAAAAATATGGAAAAAAACCGGTCAACACAACGTAAAAAAAAAACTGAAAAAAACCGGTCAGCAAAACGTAAAAAAAAAATCGGAGGAGCCTGCCGAAGATGAGGCCATTACGGCAGACCTTTAGGTGTCCTCCTCTGGATAGCGTCATTTAATGAACAAGGGTCAGCACAATGTAAAAAAAAATCGGTCTGCACAACCTAAAAAAATGGAAAAAAACCGGTCAGCAAAATGTAAAATAAAAAAAACCAATCAGCACAACGTAAAAAAAAATAGAAAAAAACCGGTTAGCACAACGTAAAAAAAATCGGAGGAGCTTGCCGAAGTTGAGGCCATTACGGCTCGCCTTTAGGTGTCCTCCTCTGGATAGCGTCATTTAAAGAATAAGGGTCAGCACAACGTAAAAAAAAAAAATCGGTCAGCACAACCTAAAAAATGAAAAAAAAACCGGTCATAACAACGTAAAAAAAAATCGGAGGAGCCTGCCGAAGATGAGGCCATTACGGCTTGCCTTTGGGTGTCCTCCTCTGGATAGTGTCATTTAAAGAACAAGGGTCATCACAACGTAAAAAAAAACCGGTCAGCACAACCTCAAAAAATGGAAAAAAACTAGTCAGCATAACGTAAAAAAAAACCGATCAGCACAACAAAAAAAATCAGAGGACCAATCAGCACAACAAAAAAAAATATCAAAGGAGACTGCCGAACAAGAGGCCATTATTAGGTGTCCTCCTCTGGATAGCGTCATTTAAAGAACAAGGGTCAACAAAACGTAAAAAAAACCGCTCAGCACAACCTAAAAAAATGGAAAAAACCGGTCAACACAACGTAAAAAAAAACCGGTCAGCACAACATAAAATCGGAGGAGCCTGTCGAAGATGAGGCCATTACAGCTCGCCTTTAGGTGTCCTCCTCTGGATAACGTCATTTAAAGAACAAGGGTCATCACAAAAAAAAAATCGGTCAGCACAACCTAGAAAAAATGAAAAAAAACCAATCATCACAACGTAAAAAAAAAACTGGAAAAAAACCGATCAGCAAAATGTAAAAAAAAAAATCGGAGGAGCCTGCCAAAGATGAGGCCATTACGGCTCGCCTTTAGGTATCCTCCTCTGGATAGCGTCATTTAAAGAACAAGGGTCAGCACAACGTAAAAAAAAAAACGGTCAGCACAGCGTAAAAAAATGGAAAAAACCTGGAAAAAAAGCGGTCAACACAACGTAAAAAAAATGAAAAAAACTGGTCAGCACAACATAAAAAAAATAAAAAACTGGTCAGCACAACCTAAAAAATGGAACAAAAATAGGTCAGCACAACGTAAAAAAAATAAAATAATTGGAGGAGCCTGCCGAAGATGAGGCCATTACGGCTCGCCTTTAGGTATCCTCCTCTGGATAGCGTCATTTAAACAACAAGGGTCAGCACAACGTAAAAAAAAACAAAAAATCACAGGTCAGCACAACCTAAAAAAATGGTAAAAAACTGGTCAGCACAACGCATAAAAAAATGAAAAAAAACCGATCAGCACAACGTAATAAAAAAAATCGGAGGAGCCTACCGAAGATGAGGCGATTACGGCTCGCCTTTAGGTGTCCTCCTCTGGATGTCATTTAAAGAACAAGGGTCAGCACAACGTAATAAAAAAACTGGAAAAAAAATCGGTCAGCACAACGAAAAAAAATCGGAGGAGCCTGCCGATGATGAGGCCATTTTAGCTCGCCTTTAGGTGTCCTCCTCTGGATAGCGTCATTTAAAGAACAAGGGTAAGCACAAAAAAAAACGGTCAGCACAACCTTAAAATATGGAAAAAAACCGGTCAACACAACGTAAAAAAAAACTGAAAAAAAATCGGTCAGCAAAACGTAAAAAAAATCGGAGGAGCCTGCCGAAGATGAGGCCATTACGGTAGACCTTTAGGTGTCCTCCTCTGGATAGCGTCATTTAATGAACAAGGGTCAGCACAATGTAAAAAAAAATCGGTCTGCACAACCTAAAAAAATGGAAAAAAACCGGTCAGCAAAATGTAAAATAAAAAAAAACCAATCAGCACAACGTAAAAAAAACTAGAAAAAAACCGGTTAGCACAACGTAAAAAAAATCGGAGGAGCTTGCCGAAGTTGAGGCCATTACGGCTCGCCTTTAGGTGTCCTCCTCTGGATAGCGTCATTTAAAGAATAAGGGTCAGCACAACGTAAAAAAAAAATCGGTCAGCACAACCTAAAAAATGAAAAAAAAACCGGTCATAACAACGTAAAAAAAAATCGGAGGAGCCTGCCGAAGATGAGGCCATTACGGCTTGCCTTTAGGTGTCCTCCTCTGGATAGTGTCATTTAAAGAACAAGGGTCAGCACAACGTAAAACAAAAAACCGGTCAGCACAACCTAAAAAAATGGAAAAAAACTGGTCAGCATAACGTAAAAAAAAACCGATCAGCACAACAAAAAAAAAATCAGAGGGTCAGCACAACAAAAAAAAAATCAGAGGGGACTGCCGAACAAGAGGCCATTATTAGGTGTCCTCCTCTGGATAGCGTCATTTAAAGAACAAGGGTCAACAAAACGTAAAAAAAAACCGCTTAGCACAACCTAAAAAAATGGAAAAAACCGGTCAACACAACGTCAAAAAAAACCGGTCAGCACAACATAATGGTCAGCACAACGTAAAAAAAAGGAAAATAACTTGTCAGCACAACGTAAAAAAAATAATAAAAAAAAAAAAAATGAAAAAAACTGGTCAGCACAACGTAAAAAAAATAAAAAAACCGGTCAGCACAACCTAAAAAATGAAAAAAAATAGGTCAGCAAATCGTAAAAAAAAATAAAAAAAATTGGAGGAGCCCGCCGAAGATGAGGCCATTACGGCTCGCCTTTAGGTATCCTCCTCTGGATAGCGTCATTTAAAGAACAAGGGTCAGCACAACGTAAAAAAAAAAAAACAAAAAATCACAGGTCAGCACAACCTAAAAAAATGGTAAAAAACTGGTCAGCACAACGTAAAAAAAATAGAAAAAAACCAGTCAGCACAACGTAAAAAAAAAAACCGGTCAGCACAACGTATAAAAAAATGGAAAAAAATATCAACGCAACGTAAAAAAAATCAGAGGAGCATGCCGAAGAATAGCGTCATTAAAAGAACAAGGGTCAGCACAACGTAATAAAAAAAACTGGAAAAAAATCCGGTCAGCACAACGAAAAAAACCAGAGGAGCCTGCTGAAGATGAGGCCATTTACAGCTCGCCTTTAGGTGTCCTCCTCTGGATAACGTCATTTAAAGAACAAGCGTCAGCACAAAAAAAAAACCGGTCAGCACAACCTATAAAAATTGAAAAAAATCGGTCAACACAACGTCAAAAAAAATCGGTCAGCACAACCTAAAAAATGGAAAAAAACCGGTCAGTACAACGTAAAAAAAATCGAAGGAGCCTGCCGATGATGAGGCCATTACGGCTCGCCTTTAGGTGTCCTCCTCTGGATAGTGTCATTTAAATAACAAGGCTCAGCACAACGTAAAAAAAAACCGGTCAGCACAACCTAAAAAAATGGAAAAAAAACCGGTCAATACAACGTAAAAAAAAAACAGTCAGCACAACGTAAAAAGATGGAAAAAACCTGGAAAAAAAGCGGTCAACACAACGTAAAAAAATGAAAAAAACTGGTCAGCACAACATAAAAAAAATAAAAAACTGGTCAGCACAACCTAAAAAATGGAACAAAAATAGGTCAGCACATCGTAAAAAAAAAATAAAAAAATTGGAGGAGCCTGCCGAAGATGAGGCCATGACGGCTCGCCTTTAGGTATCCTCCTCTGAATAGCGTCATTTAAACAACAAGGGTCAGCACAACGTAAAAAAAAAAACAAAAAATCGCAGGTCAGCACAACCTAAAAAAATGGTAAAAACTGGTCAGCATAACGTAAAAAAATGGAAAAAAATAAGTCAGCACAACGTAAAAAAAAATATTGGAGGAGCCTGCCGAAGATGAGGCCATTACGGCTCGCCTTTAGGTGTCCTCCTCTGGATAGTGTCATTTAAATAACAAGGCTCAGCACAACGTAAAAAAAACCGGTCAGCAAAACATAAAAAAATGGAAAAAAAACCGGTCAACACAACGTAAAAAAAAACGGTCAGCACAACGTAAAAAAATGGAAAAAACCTGGAAAAAAAGCGGTCAACACAACGTAAAAAAAATGAAAAAACTGGTCAGCACAACATAAAAAAATAAAAAAATTGGAGGAGCCTGCCGAAGATGAGGCCATTACGGCTCGCCTTTAGGTGTCCTCCTCTGGATAGTGTCATTTAAAGAACAAGGGTCAGCACAACGTAAAAAAAAAAAACCGGTCAACACAACCTAAAAAAATGGAAAAAACTGGTCAGCATAACGTAATAAAAAAACCAATCAGCACAACAAAAAAAAATATCAAAGGAGACTGCCGAACAAGAGGCCATTATTAGGTGTCCTCCTCTGGATAGCGTCATTCAAAGAACAAGGGTCAACACAACGTAAAAAAAAATCGGTCAGCACAACCTAAAAAAATGGAAAAAACTGGTCAACACAACGTCAAAAAAAAAAACGGTCAGCACAACATAAAAAAATGGAAAAAAATCGGTCAACACAACGTAAAAAAAATGAAAAAAACTGGTCAGCACAACGTAAAAAAAAATAAAAAAACCGGTCAGCACAACCTAAAAAATGGAAAAAAAAATAGGTCAGCACATCGTAACAAAAAATAAAAAAAATTGGAGGAGCCTGCCGAAGATAAGGCCATTACGGCTCGCCTTTAGGTATCCTCCTCTGGATAGCGTCATTTAGAGAACAAGGGTCAGCACAACGTAAAAAAAAAAACAAAAACTCACAGGTCAGCACAACCTAAAAAAATGGTAAAAAACTGGTCAGCACAACGTAAAAAAAATGGAAAAAAAACCGGCCAGCACAACGTAAAAAAAAATCGGAGGAGCCTGCCGAAGATGAGGCCGCTACGGCTCGCCTTTAGGTGTCCTCTTCTGGATAGCGTCATTAAAAGAACAAGGGTCAGCACAACATAATAAAAAAAATTGGAAAAAAATCCGGTCAGCACAACGAAAAAAAATCAGAGGAGCCTGCTGAAGTTGAGGCCATTACAGCTCGCCTTTAGGTGTCCTCCTCTGGATA
>NW_026264996.1:122008-132852 GCF_000817695.3 Arachis duranensis | reverse complement strand
CAAACAACTAAAAAAAAAATAAAAAAATTGGAGGAGCCTGCCGAAGATGAGGCCATTACGGCTCGTCTTTAGGTATCCTCCTCTGAATAGCGTCATTTAAACAACAAGGGTCAGCACAACGTAAAAAAATGGAAAAAACCGGTCAACACAACGTCAAAAAAAAAAACCGGTCAGCACAACATAAAAAAAATGGAAAAAAATCGGTCAACACAACGTAAAAAAAATGAAAAAAATTGGTCAGCACAACTTAAAAAAAATAAAAAAACCGGACAGCACAACCTAAAAATGGAAATAAAATAGGTCAGCACAACGTAAAAAAAAATAAAAAAAATTGGAGGAGCCTGCCGAAGATGAGGCCATTACGGCTCGCCTTTAGGTGTCCTCCTCTGGATAGTGTCATTTAAATAACAAGGTTCAGCAAAACGTAAAGAAAAAAAAACTGCCGGTCAGCACAATCTAAAAAAATGGAAAAAAACCTGTCAATAAGACGTAAAAAAAAAACCGGTCAGCACAACGTATAAAAAAATGAAAAAAACCGATCAGCACAACGTAATAAAAAATCGGAGGAGCCTACCGATGACGAGGCCGTTACTGCTTGCCTTTAGGTGTCCTCCTCTGGATGCCACTTAAAGAACAAGGGTCAGCATAATGTAAAAAAAAATTGGAAAAAAAAATCGGTCAGCACAATGAAAAAAAAATCGAAGGAGCCTGCCGAAGATGAGGCCATTACGGCTCGCCTTTAGGTGTCCTCCTCTGGATAACGTCATTTAAAGAACAAGGGTCAGCAAAACGTAAAAAAAACAAAGAAAAAAAAAAAAAAAACGGTCAGCACAACCTAAAAAATGAAAAAAAACCAGTCAGCACAACGTAAAAAAAATTAAAAAAACCGGTCAGCACAACATATAAAAAAATGGAAAAATAACCGATCAGCACAACGTAAAAAAAGATAAAAAAATCGGAGGAGCCTACCGAAGATGAGGCCATTGTGGCTCGCCTTTAGGTGTCCCCCTCTGGATGTCATTTAAAGAACAAGGGTCAGCACAACGTAAAAAAAAAACCGGTCAGCACAACCTAAAAAAATGGTAAAAAACCGGTCAGCACAATGTAAAAAAAACTGGACAGCACAACGTAAAAAATAAAAAAAATCAGAGGAGACTGCCGAACATGAGGCCATTACGGCTCGCCTTTAGGTGTCCTCCTTTGGATAGCGTCATTCAAAGAACAAGGGTCAACACAACGTAAAAAAAAATCGGTCAGCACAACCTAAAAAAATGGAAAAAACCGGTCAATACAACGTAAAAAAAATGGTCGGCACAACGTAAAAAAATGGAAAAAACCTGGAAAAAATCGGTGAACACAACGTAAAAAAAATGAAAAAAACTGGTTAGCACAACGAAAAAACAAAAAATCACAGGTCAGCACAACCTAAAAAATGGAAAAAACTGGTCAGCACAACGTAAAAAAAATGGAAAAAAAACCAGTCAGCACAACGTAATAAAAAATCGGAGGAGCCTGCCGAAGATGAGGCCATTACGGCTCGCCTTTAGGTGTCCTCCTCTGAATAGCGTCATTTAAAGAACAAGGGTCAGCACAACGTAATGAAAAAAAACTGCCGGTCAGCACAATCTAAAAAAATGGAAAAAAAACCTGTCAACACAACGTAAAAAAAAAGACCGGTCAGCACAACGTATAAAAAAATGAAAAAAAATCGATCAGCAGAATGTAATAAAAAAATCGAAGGAGCCTACCGAAGATGAGGCCATTACGGCTCGCCTTTAGGTGTGCACCTCTGTATGTCATTTAAAGAACAAGGGTCAGCACAACGTAATAAAAAAAACTGAAAAAAAACCGGTCAGCACAACGAAAAAAAAAATCGGAGGAGCCTGCCGAAGATGAGGCCATTATGGCTTGCCTTTAGGTGTCCTCCTCTGGATAATGTCATTTAAAGAACAAGGGTCAGCACAACGTAAAAAAAAAAAACCGGTCAGCACAACCTAAAAAAATAGAAAAAACCGGTCAGCACAACGTAAAAAAAAAACTAGAAAAACAACCGGTCAGCATAACAAAAAAAATAAAAAAAAATCGGAGGAGACTGCCGAACATGAGGCCGTTACGGCTTGGCTTTAGGTGTCCTCCTCTGGATAGCGTCATTTAAAGAACAAGGGTCAGCACAACGTAAAAAAAAATCGGTCAGCACAACCTAAAAAATGGAAAAAACTGGTCAACACAACGTAAAAAAAAAAATGGGTCAGCACAACGTAAAAAATGGAAAAAAACTAGAAAAAATTGGTCAACACAACGTAAAAAAATGGAAAATAACCTATCAGCATAACGTAAAAAAAATAAAAAAACCGGATCAACACAACGTAAAAAAAATGAAAATAAACCGGTCAGCACAACGTAAAAAAAATTAAAAAAATGGTCAGCACAACCTAAAAAATGGAAAAAAATAGGTCAGCACAACGTAAAAAAAAAATAAAAAAAATTGGAGGAGCCTGCCGAAGATGAGGCCATTACAGCTCGCCTTTAGGTGTCCTCTTCTGGATAGCTTCATTTAAAGAACAAGGGTCAGCACAACCTAAAAACATGGTAAAAAACTGGTCAGCACAACCTAAAAAAAATGGAAAAAAACCGGTCAGCACAATGTAAAAAAAAAAATTGGAGGAGCCTGCCGAAGATGAGGCCATTACGGCTCGCCTTTAGCTGTCCTCCTCTAGATAGCGTCATTTAAAGAACAAGGGTCAGCACAAGTAAAAAAAAAACAAAAAATCACAGGTCAGCACAACCTAAAAACATGGTAAAAAACTAGTCAGCACAACGTAAAAAAAATGGAAAAAAACCAGTCAGCCCAACGTAAAAAAAATTGGAGGAGTCTGCCGAAGATGAGGCCATTACGGCTCGCCTTTAGGTGTCCTCCCCTGGATAGCGTCATTTAAAGAACAAGGGTCAGCACAACGTAAAGAAAAAAAAACTGTCGGTCAGCACAATCTAAAAAAATGGAAAAAAACATGTCAACACAACGTAAAAAAAACCGGTCAGCACAACGTATAAAAAAATGAAAAAAAACCGATCAGCACAACGTAATAAAAAAAATTGGAGGAGCCTACCGAAGATGAGGCCATTACGGCTCGCCTTTAGATGTCCTCCTCTGGATGTCATTTAAAGAACAAGGGTCAGCACAACGTAATAAAAAAAACTGGAAAAAAAACCGGTCAACACAATGAAAAAAATCGGAGGAGCCTGCCGATGATGAGGCCATTACAGCTCGCCTTTAGGTGTTCTCCTCTGGATAGCGTCATTTAAAGAACAAGACTCAGCACAAAAAAAAATGGTCAGCACAACCTAAAAATATGGAAAAAAATCGGTCAACACAACGTAAAAAAACTGGAAAAAAACCGGTCAGCAAAACATAAAAAAATGGTAAAAAACTGGTCAGCACAACGTAAAAAAAATGGAGAAAAAACCGGCCAGCACAACGTAAAAAAAAATCGGAGGAGCCTGCCGAAGATGAGGCCGTATAAAAAAAATCGGAGGAGCCTGCCGAAGAAGTGGCCCTTACGGCTCGCCTTTAGGTGTCCTCTTCTGGATAGCGTCATTAAAAGAACAAGGGTCAGCACAACATAATAAAAAAAATTGGAAAAAAATCCGGTCAGCACAACGAAAAAAAATCAGAGTAGCCTGCCGAAGATGAGGCCATTACAGCTCGCCTTTAGGTGTCCTCCTCTGGATAGTGTCATTTAAAGAACAAGGCTCAGCACAACAAAAATTGAAAAAAACCGGTCAACACAACGTAAAAAAAACTGGAAAAAAATCGGTCAGCAAAACGTAAAAAAAATATCGGAGGGGCCTGCCGAAGATGAGGCCATTACGGCTCGCCTTTAGGTGTCCTCCTCTAGATAGCGTCATTTAAAGAACAAGGGTCAGCACAACGTAAAAAAAAATCGGTCAGCACAACCTAAAAAATGGAAAAAAACCGGTCAGAACAACGTAAAAAAAATCGAAGGAGCCTGCCGAAGATGAGGCCATTACGGCTCGCCTTTAGGTGTCCTCCTCTGGATAGTGTCATTTAAAGAACAAGGCTCAGCACAACGTAAAAAAAAAAAAAACCGGTCAGCACAACCTAAAAAAAAGGAAAAAAACCGGTCAGCACAATGTAAAAAAAATCGGTCAGCACAACAAAAAAATAAAAAAATCAGAGGAGACTGCCGCGTAAAAAAAAATCAGAGGAGCCTGCCGAAGATGAGGCCATTACGGCTCGCCTTTAGGTGTCCTCCTTTGGATAGCGTCATTTAAAGAACAAGGGTAAACACAACGTAAAAAAAATGAAAAAAACCTGGAAAAAAATCAGTCAACACAACTTAAAAAAAATAAAAAAAACTGGTTAGCACAAAGTAAAAAAAATAACAAAACCGGTCAGCACAACCTAAAAAATGGAAAAAAAATAGGTCAGCACAACGTAAAAAAAATAAAAAAATTGGAGGAGCCTCCCGAAGATGAGGCCATTACGGCTCGCCTTTACGTATCCATAAAAAAAATAGGGGTCCTGATAAAAAAAAACCGGTCAGCACAACCTACAAAAACTGGTTAGAAAAAAAACGGTCAGCACAACGTAAAAAAAGAGAAAAAATCGGTCAGCACTAAAAAAAACAGGTCAGCACAACCTAAAAAAATGGTAAAAAACTGGTCAGCACAACGTAAAAAAAATGAAAAAAAAAAGGTCAGCACAACATAAAAAAAAAAATCTTAGGAGCCTGCCAAAGATGAGGCCATTACGGCTCGCCTTTAGGTGTCCTCCTTTGGATAGCATCATTTAAAGAACAAGGGTCAGCACAACGTAATAAAAAAACTGGAAAAAAAACTGGTCAGCACAACGAAAAAAAATCGGAGGAGCCTGCCGAAGATGAGGCCATTACAGCTCGCCTTTTGGTGTCCTTCTCCGGATAACGTCATTTAAAGAACAAGGGTCAGCACAAAAAAAAACCGGTCAGCACAACCTAAAAAAAATTGAAAAAAACCGGTCAACACAACGTAAAAAAAAAACTGGAAAAAAACCAGTCATCAAAACGTAAAAACAAAAAATCGGAGGTGCCTGCCGAAGATGAGGCCATTACGGCTCGCCTTTAGCTGTCCTCCTCTGGATAGCGTCATTTAAAGAACAAGGGTCAGCACAACGTAAAAAAAAATCGGTCTGCACAACCTAAAAAAATGGAAAAAAACCAGTCAGCACAACGTAAAATAAAAAAACCAGTCAAAAAACAAACGGTCAGCACAATGAAAAAAAAGGGAAAAAAAACCGATCAGCACAACGTAAAAAAAAAGGGGAGCCCGTCAGCACAAAAAAAAAACGGTCAGCACAATGTAAAAAAAAGGGAAAAAAACCGGTCAGCACAACGTTAAAAAAAAGGGGGAAAGGGTCAGCACAACGTAAAAAAAACCAGTCAGCACAACCTAAAAAATGGAAAAAAATCAGTCAGCACAATGTAAAAAAAATCGGAGGAGCCTGCCGAAAATGAAGCCATTACGGCTCGCCTTTAGGTGTCCTCCTCTAGATAGCGTCATTTAGAGAACAAGGGTCAGCACAACGTAAAAAAAAAACCGGTCAGCACAACCTAAAAAATGGAAAAAAAACCGGTCAAAACAACGTAAAAAAAAATCGGAGAAGCCTGCCGAAGATGAGGCCATTACGGCTCGCCTTTAGGTATCCTCCTCTGGATAGTGTCATTTAAAGAACAAGGGTCAGCACAACGTAAAAAAAAAACTGGAAAAAAACCGGTCAGCACAACAAAAAAAATAAAAAAATATCGGAGGAGGCTACCGAACATGAGGCCGTCACGGCTCGCCTTTTGGTGTCCTCCTCTGGATAGCGTCATTTAAAGAACAAGGGTCAGCACAACGTAAAAAAAACCGGTCAGCACAACCTAAAAAAATGGAAAAAAATCGGTCAGCACAACGTAAAAAAATGGAAAAAAACCGGCCAGCAAAACGTAAAAAAAACTGGAAAAAAACCGGCCAACATAGCGTAAAAAAACAAACGGAGGAGCCTGCCGAAGATGAGGCCATTACGGCTTGCCTTTAGGTGTCCTCCTCTGGATAGCGTCATTTAAAGAACAAGGGTCAGCACAACGTAAAAAAAAAAATCGGTCAGCACAACCTAAAAAACGGAAAAAAATCGGTCAAAACAACGTAAAAAAAGTCGGAGGAGCCTGCCGAAAGATGAGGCCATTACGGCTCGCCTTTAGGTGTCCTCCTCTGGATAGTGTCATTTAAAGAACAAGGGTCAGCACAACGTAAAAAAAAAACCGGTCAACACAACCTAAAAAATGGAAAAAACCGGTCAGCACAACGTAAAAAAAAACTGGAAAAAAAATCGGTCAGCACAACAAAAAAATAAAAAAATATTGGAGGAGACTACCGAACATGAGGTCGTTACGGCTCGCCTTTAGGTGTCCTCCTCTGGATAGCGTCATTTAAAGAACAAGGGTCAGCACAACGTAAAAAAAATCGGTAAGCACAACCTAAAAAAATGGAAAAAAACCGGTCAGCACAATGTAAAAAAAAATCGGAGGAGCCTGCCGAAAATGAGGCCATTACGGCTCGCCTTTAGTTGTCCTCCTCTAGATAGCGTCATTTAAAGAACAAGGCTCAGCACAACGTAAATAAAAAACTGGTCAGCACAACCTAAAAAAATGGAAAAAAATCCGGTCAGCACAACGTAAAAAAAATCTGAGGAGCCTGCCGAAGATGAAGCCATTACGGCTCGCCTTTAGGTGTCCTCCTCTGGATAGCGTTATTTAAAGAACAAGGGTGAGCACAACGTAAAAAAAACCGGTCAGCACAACCTAAAAAAATGGAAGAAAATCGGTGAGCACAATGTAAAAAAAATCGGAGGAGCCTGCCGAAAATGAGGCCATTACGGCTCGCCTTTAGGTGTCCTGCTCTGGATAGCGTCATTTAGAGAACAAGGGTCAGCACAACGAAAAAAAAAACCGGTCAGCACAACCTAAAAAAAAGGAAAAAAATCGGTCAGCAAACGTAAAAAAATGGAAAAAAACCGGCCAGCATAATGTAAAAAAAACTGGAAAAAAACCGGCCAACACAGCGTAAAAAAACAAACGGAGGAGCCTGCCGAAGATGAGGCCATTACGGCTTGCCTTTAGGTGTCCTCCTCTGGATAGCTTCATTTAAAGAACAAGGGTCAGCATAACGTAAAAAAAAAACCGGTCAGCACAACCTAAAAAATGGAAAAAAACCGGTCAAAACAATGTAAAAACAGTAAGCACAACCTAAAAAAAATGGAAAAAAACATGTCAGCACAACGTAAAAAAATGGAAAAAAAACTGGTGAGCACAACGTAAAAAAAATCGGAGGAGCCTGCCGAAGATGAGGCCATTACGACTCGCCTTTAGGTGTCCTGCTCTGGATAGCGTCATTTAAAGAACAAGGGTCAGCACAACATAAAAAAAATACTGGAAAAAAACTGAAAAAAAACAGAGGAGCCTGCCGAAGATGACGCCATTACGGCTCGCCTTTAGTTGTCCTCCTCTAGATAGCGTCATTTAAAGAACAAGGCTCAGCACAACGTAAAAAAAACCCGGTTAGCACAACCTAAAAAAATGGAAAAATATCGGTCAGCACAACCTCAAAAAATGGAAAAAAATCTGCCAGCATAACGTAAAAAAAACTGGAAAAAAACCGGCCAACACAGCGTAAAAAAATGGAGGAGCCTGCCAGCACAACGTTAAAAAAAAATCGGAGGAGCCTGCAGAAGATGAGGCCATTATGGCTCGCCTTTAGGTGTCCTCCTCTGGATAGCGTCATTTAAATAACAAGGGTCAGCACAACGTAAAAAAAAAAACCGGTCAGCACAACCTAAAAAATGGAAAAAAAACCGTTCAGAACAACGTAAAAAAAATCGGAGGAGCCTGCCGAAGATTAGGCCATTACGGCTCGCCTTTAGGTGTCCTCCTCTGGATAGTGTCATTTAAAGAACAAGGGTCACAACAACGTAAAAAAAAAACCGGTCAGCACAACCTATAAAAATGGAAAAAACCGGTCAGCACAACGTAAAAAAAACTGGAAAAAAACCGGTCAGCACAACAAAAAAAATAAAAAAATCGGAGAAGACTGCCGAACATGAGGCCGTTGGCCGTTACGGCTCGCCTTTAGGTGTCCTCCTCTGGATAGCGTCATTTAAAGAACAGGGGTCAGCACAATGTAAAAAAAAAACCGGTCAGTACAACCTAAAAAATGGAAAAAACAGGTCAACACAATGCAAAAAAAAAATGGGTCAGCACAACGTAAAAAAATGGAAAAAAACTAGAAAAAAATTGGTCAACACAACGTAAAAAAAATGTTAAAAAACCGGTCAGCATAAAGTAAAAAAAATAAAAAAACCGGTCAGCACAACCTAAAAAATGGAAATAAAATAGGTCAGCACAACGTAAAAAAAAATAAAAAAAATTGGAGGAGCCTGCCGAAGATGAGGCCATTACGGCTGGCCTTTAGGTGTCCTCCTCTGGATAGTGTCATTTAAATAACAAGGGTCAGCAAAACGTAAAGAAAAAAAAACTGCCGGTCAGCACAATCTAAAAAAATGGAAAAAAACCTGTCAATACGACGTAAAAAAAAACCGGTCAGCACAACGTATAAAAAAATGAAAAAAACCGATCAGCACAACGTAATAAAAAAATCGGAGGAGCCTACCGAAGATGAGGCCATTATGGCTCGCCTTTAGGTGTCCTCCTCTGGATGTCATTTAAAGAACAAGGGTCAGCACAACGTAATAAAAAAAACTGGACAAAAAAACCGGTCAGCACAACGAAAAAAAATCGGAGGAGCCTGCCGATGATGAGGCCATTACAGCTCGCCTTTAGGTGTCTTCCTCTGGATAGCGTCATTTAAAGAACAAGGGTCAGCACAAAAAAAAACGGTCAGCACAACCTAAAAATATGGAAAAAAACCGGTCAACACAACGTAAAAAAAAAACTGGTAAAAAACTGGTCAGCAAAACGTAAAAAAAAATCGGAGGAGCCTGCCGAAGATGAGGCCATTACGGCTCGCCTTTAGGTGTCCTCCTCTAGATAACGTCATTTAAAGAACAAGGGTTAGCAAAACGTAAAAAAAAATCGGTCTGCACAACCTAAAAAAATAGAAAAAAACCGGTCAGCAAAATGTAAAATAAAAAAAACCAGTCAGCATAACATAAAAAAACTTGAAAAAAAAACCGGTCAGCACAACGTAAAAAAAAATCAGAGGAGCCTGCCGAAGATAAGGCCATTACGGTTCACCTTTAGGTGTCCTCCTCTGGATAGCGTCATTTAAAGAACAAGGGTCAGCACAACGTAAAAAAAAACCGGTCAGGACAACCTAAAAAATGGAAAAAAACCGGTCAGAACAACGTAAAAAAAATCGGAGGAGCCTGCCGAAGATGAGGCCATTACGGCTCGCCTTTAGGTGTCCTCCTCTGGATAGCGTCATTTAAAGAACAAGGGTCAGCACAACGTAATGAAAAAAACTGCCGGTCAGCACAATCTAAAAAAATGGAAAAAAAACCTGTCAACACAACGTAAAAAAGAAACCGGTCAGCACAACGTATAAAAAAATGAAAAAAAATCGATCAGCAGAATGTAATAAAAAAATCGAAGGAGCCTACCGAAGATGAGGCCATTACGGCTCGCCTTTAGGTGTGCACCTCTGTATGTCATTTAAAGAACAAGGGTCAGCACAACGTAAAAAAAAAACCAGTAAGCAAAACCTAAAAAAATGGAAAAAATCGGTCAACACAACGTAAAAAAAAAAATCGGTCAGCACAACGTAAAAAAAAGGGAAAAAACCTGGAAAAAAATCGGTCAACACAACGTAAAAAAAATTAAAAAAACCGGTCAGCACAACGTAAAAAAAATAAAAAAACCGGTCAGCACGACCTAAAAAATGGAAAAAAATAGATCAGCACAGCGTAAAAAAAATAAAAAATTGGAGGAACCTGCCGAAGATGAGGCCATTATGGCTCGCCTTTAGGTGTCCTCCTTTGGATAGCGTCATTTAAAGAACAAGGGTCATCACAACGTAAAAAACAAAAAAACAAAAAATCACAGGTCAGCACAACCTAAAAAATGGAAAAAACTGGTCAGCACAACGTAAAAAAAATGGAAAAAAACCGGTCAGCACAACGTAATAAAAAATCGGAGGAGCCTGCCGAAGATGAGGCCATTACGGCTCGCCTTTAGGTGTCCTCCTCTGGATAGCGTCATTTAAAGAACAAGGGTCAGCACAACGTAATGAAAAAAACTGCCGGTCAGCACAATCTAAAAAAATGGAAAAAAAACCTGTCAACACAACGTAAAAAAGAAACCGGTCAGCACAACGTATAAAAAAATGAAAAAAAATCGATCAGCAGAATGTAATAAAAAAATCGAAGGAGCCTACCGAAGATGAGGCCATTACGGCTCGCCTTTAGGTGTGCACCTCTGTATGTCATTTAAAGAACAAGGGTCAGCACAACGTAATAAAAAAACTGAAAAAAAACCGGTCAGCACAACGAAAAAAAAATCGGAGGAGCCTGCCGAAGATGAGGCCATTATGGCTTGCCTTTAGGTGTCCTCCTCTGGATAGTGTCATTTAAAGAACAAGGGTCAGCACAACGTAAAAAAAAAAAAAAAACCGGTCAGCACAACCTAAAAAAATAGAAAAAACCGGTCAGCACAACGTAAAAAAAAACTAGAAAAACAACCGGTCAGCATAACAAAAAAATAAAAAAAATCGGAGGAGACTGCCGAACATGAGGCCGTTACGGCTTGGCTTTAGGTGTCCTCCTCTGGATAGCGTCATTTAAAGAACAAGGGTCA
>NW_026264996.1:112284-121620 GCF_000817695.3 Arachis duranensis | reverse complement strand
TACCGAAGATAAGGCCATTACGGCTCGCCTTTAGGTGTCCTCCTCTGGATGTCATTTAAAGAACAAGGGTCAGCACAACGTAATAAAAAAAACTGGAAAAAAACCGGTCAACACAATGAAAAAAATCGGAGGAGCCTGCCGATGATGAGGCCATTACAGCTCGCCTTTAGGTGTTCTCCTCTGGATAGCGTCATTTAAAGAACAAGACTCAGCACAAAAAAAAAAATGGTCAGCACAACCTAAAAATATGGAAAAAAATCGGTCAACACAACGTAAAAAAACTGGAAAAAAACCGGTCAGCAAAACATAAAAAAAATCGGAGGATCCTGCCGAAGATGAGGCCATTACGGCTCGCCTTTAGCTGTCCTCCTCTAGATAGCGTCATTTAAAGAACAAGGGTCAGCACAACGAAAAAAAAAACAAAAAATCACAGGTCAGCACAACCTAAAAACATGGTAAAAAACTAGTCAGCACAACGTAAAAAAAATGGAAAAAAACCAATCAGCCCAACGTAAAAAAAAAAATTTGAGGAGTCTGCCGAAGATGAGGCCATTACGGCTCGCCTTTAGGTGTCCTCCCCTGGATAGCATCATTTAAAGAACAAGGGTCAGCACAACGTAAAGAAAAAAAACTGTCGGTCAGCACAATCTAAAAAAATGGAAAAAAACATGTCAACACAACGTAAAAAAAACCGGTCAGCACAACGTATAAAAAAATGAAAAAAAAACCAATCAGCACAACGTAATAAAAAAAATTGGAGGAGCCTACCGAAGCTGAGGCCATTACGGCTCGCCTTTAGATGTCCTCCTCTGGATGTCATTTAAAGAACAAGGGTCAGCACAACGTAATAAAAAAAACTGGAAAAAAACCGGTCAACACAATGAAAAAAATCGGAGGAGCCTGCCGATGATGAGGCCATTACAGCTCGCCTTTAGGTGTTCTCCTCTGGATAGCGTCATTTAAAGAACAAGACTCAGCACAAAAAAAAAAATGGTCAGCACAACCTAAAAATATGGAAAAAAATCGGTCAACACAACGTAAAAAAACTGGAAAAAAACCGGTCAGCAAAACATAAAAAAAATCGGAGGATCCTGCCGAAGATGAGGCCATTACGGCTCGCCTTTAGGTGTCCTCCTCTGGATAGCGTCATTTAAAGAACAAGGGTCAGCACAACGTAAAAAAAATCGGTCTGCACAACCTATAAAAATGGAAAAAATCGGTCAGCAAATTGTAAAATAAAAAAAACAGTCAGCGCAATGTAAAAAAAACTGGAAAAAAAACCGGTCATCACAACATAAAAAAAAATCAGAGAAGCCTGCCGAAGATGAGGCCATTACGGCTCACCTTTAGGTGTCCTCCTCTGGATAGCGTCATTTAAAGAACAAGGGTCAGCACAACGTAAAAAAAAACCGGTCAGCACAACCTAAAATATGAAAAAAAAACCGGTCAGAATAACGTAAAAAAAATCGGAGGAGCCTGCCGAAGATGAGGCCATTACGGCTCGCCTTTAGGTGTCCTACTCTGGATAGTGTCATTTAAAGAACAAGGGTCAGCACAATGTAAAAAAAAATTGGTCAGCATAACCTAAAAAAATGGAAAAAACCGGTTAGCACAACATAAAAAAAAAACCGGTTAGCACAACAAAAAAAAATAAAAAAATAAGAGGAGACTACCGAATATGAGGCCATTACGGCTCGCCTTTAGGTGTCCTCCTCTGTATAGCGTCATTTAAAGAAAAAGGGTCAACACAACGTAAAAAAAAAACCGGTCAGCAAAACCTAAAAAAATAGAAAAAACCGGTCAACACAATGTAAAAAAAAAACCAGTCAGCACAACGTAAAAAAAATGGAAAAAACCTGGAAAAAAATCGGTCAACACAACGTAAAAAAATGAAAAAAACCGTTCAGCACAACGTAAAAAAAAAATAAAAAAACCGGTCAGCACAACCTAAAAAATGTAAAAAAAATAGATCAGCACAGCGTAAAAAAAAATTGGAGTAGCCTGCCGAAGATGAGGCCATTACGGCTTGCCTTTAGGTGTCCTCCTCTGGATAGCGTCATTTAAAGAACAAGGGTCAGCACAACGTAAAAAAAAACGGTCAGCACAACCTAAAAAATGGAAAAAACCGGTCAACATAACGTAAAAAAAAAAACGGGTCAGCACAACGTAAAAAAGGAAAAAAACTAGAAAAAAATCGGTCAACACAAC
This sequence comes from Arachis duranensis, assembly GCF_000817695.3. NCBI lineage: Eukaryota > Viridiplantae > Streptophyta > Magnoliopsida > Fabales > Fabaceae > Arachis > Arachis duranensis. The sequence continues at coordinate 119,412 of NW_026264996.1, read as the reverse complement.
GTACAAAAAATGGAAAAAAACCTGTCAGCATACGTAAAAAAAATAAAAAAAATTGAAGGAGACTGCGAAGATGAGGCCATTACAGCTCGCCTTTAGGTGTCCTCCTCTGGATAGCTTTATTTAAAGAACAAGGGTCAGCACAACGTAAAAAAAACAAAAAATCACAGGTCAGCGCAACCTAAAAACATGGTAAAAAAATGGTCAGCACAATGTAAAAAAAATGGAAAAAAACCGGTCAGCACAACGTAAAAAAAAATTGGAGGAGCCTGCCGAAGATGAGGCCATTACGGCTCGCCTTTAGGTGTCCTCCTCTGGATAGCGTCATTTAAAGAACAAGGGTCAACATAACGTAAAAAAAAAAAAAACAAAAAATCACAGGTCAGCACAACCTAAAAACATGGTAAAAAACTGGTCAGCACAACGTAAAAAAATGGAAAAAAACCAGTCAGCCCAACGTAAAAAAAAATTGGAGGAGCCTGCCGAAGATGAGGCCATTACGGCTCGCCTTTAGGTGTCCTCCTCTGGATAGCATCATTTAAAGAACAAGGGTCAGCACAACGTAAGGAAAAAAAACTGCCGGTCTGCACAATCTAAAAAAATGGAAAAAAACCTGTCAACACAACGTAAAAAAAAAAACCGGCCAGTACAACGTATAAAAAAATGAAAAAAACCGATCAGCACAACGTAATAAAAAAAATCGGAGGAGCCTACCGAAGATGAGGCCATTACGGCTCGCCTTTAGGTGTCCTCCTCTGGATGTCATTTAAAGAACAAGGGTCAGCACAACGTAATAAAAAAAACTGGAAAAAAAACCGGTTAGCACAACGAAAAAAAATCAGAGGAGCCTGCCGATGATGAGGCCATTACAGCTCGCCTTTAGGTGTCTTCCTCTGGATAGCGTCATTTAAAGAACAAGGGTCAGCACAAAAAAAAAACGGTCGGCACAACCTAAAAATATGGAAAAAAACCGGTCAACACAACGTAAAAAAAACTGGAAAAAAATCGGTCAGCAAAACGTAAAAAAAATCAGAGGAGCCTGCCGAAGATGAGGCCATTACGACTCGCCTTTAGGTGTCCTCCTCTGGATAGCGTCATTTAAAGAACAAGGGTCAGCACAACGTAAAAAAAAAAAAACAAAAAATGACATGTCAGCACAACCTAAAAACATGGTAAAAAACTGGTCAGCGCAACGTAAAAAAAATGGAAAAAAACCAGTCAGCCCAACGTAAAAAAAAATTCGAGGAGCCTGCCGAAGATGAGGCCATTACGGCTCGCCTTTAGGTGTCCTCCTCTGGATAGCATCATTTAAAGAACAAGGGTCAGCACAACGTAAGGAAAAAAAACTGCCGGTCAGCACAATCTAAAAAAATGGAAAAAAACCTGTCAACACAACGTAAAAAAAAACCGGTCAGCACAACGTATAAAAAAATGAAAAAAACCGATCAGCACAACGTAATAAAAAAAATCGGAGGAGCCTACCGATGATGAGGCCATTACGGCTCGCCTCTAGGTGGCTTCCTCTGGATGTCATTTAAAGAACAAGGGTCAGCACAACGTAATAAAAAAAATTGGAAAAAAAACCGGTTAGCACAACGAAAAAAAATCGGAGGAGCCTGCCGATGATGAGGCCATTACAGCTCGCTTTTAGGTGTCTTCCTCTGGATAGCGTCATTTAAAGAACAAGGGTCAGCACGAAAAAAAAAAACGGTCAGCACAACCTAAAAATATGAAAAAAAATCCGGTCAACACAACGTAAAAAAAACTGGAAAAAAATCGGTCAGCAAAACGTAAAAAAAAATCGGAGGAGCCTGTCGAAGATGAGGCCATTACGACTCGCCTTTAGGTGTCCTCGTCTGGATAACGTCATTTAAAGACCAAGGGTCAGCAGAACGTAAAAAAAAAAACAAAAAATGACAGGTCAGCACAACCTAAAAGCATGGCAAAAAATTGGTCAGCACAACGTAAAAAAATGGAAAAAAACCAGTCAGCCCAATGTAAAAAAAAATTGGAGGAGCCTGCCGAAGATGAGGCCATTACAGCTCGCCTTTAGGTGTCCTCCTCTGGATAGCATCATTTAAAGAACAACGGTCAGCACAACGTAAGGAAAAAAAAACTGCAGGTCAGCACAATCTAAAAAAATGGAAAAAAACCTGTCAACACAACGTAAAAAAAACCGGTCAGCACAACGTATAAAAAAATGAAAAAAACCGATCAGCACAACGTAATAAAAAAATCGGAGGAGCCTACCGAAGATGAGGCCATTACGGCTCGCCTTTAGGTGTCCTCCTCTGGATGTCATTTAAAGAACAAGGGTCAGCACAACGTAATAAAAAAAATTGGAAAAAAAAAACCGGTTAGCACAACGAAAAAAAATCGGAGGAGCCTGCCGATGATGAGGCCATTACAGCTCGCCTTTAGGTGTCTTCCTCTGGATAGCGTCATTTAAAGAACAAGGGTCAGCACGAAAAAAAACGGTCAGCACAACCTAAAAATATGGAAAAAAACCGGTCAACACAACGTAAAAAAAACTGGAAAAAAATCAGTCAGCAAAACGTAAAAAAAATCGGAGGAGCCTGCCGAAGATGAGGCCATTACGACTCGCCTTTAGGTGTCCTCCTCTGGATTGCGTCATTTAAAGAACAAGGGTCAGCACAACGTAAAAAAAAAACAAAAAATGACAGGTCAGCCCAACCTAAAAACATGGTAAAAAACTGGTCAGCACAACGTAAAAAAAATGGAAAAAAACCAGTCAGCCAACGTAAAAAAAAAATTGGAGGAGCCTGCCGAAGATGAGGCCATTACGGCTCGCCTTTAGGTGTCCTCCTTTGGATAGCGTCATTTAAAGAACAAGGGTCAGCACAGCGTAAAGAAAAAAAAATTGCCGGTCAGCACACTCTAAAAAAATGGAAAAAAACCTGTCAACACAACGTAAAAAAAACCGGTCAGCACAACGTATTAAAAACTGAAAAAAACCGATCAGCACAACGTAATAAAAAAAATTGGAGAAGCCTACCGAAGATGAGGCTATTACGGCTCGCCTTTAGGTGTCCTCCTCTGGATAATGTCATTTAAAGAATAAGGGTCAGCACAACGTAAAAAAAAAAAACCGGTTAGCACAACCTAAAAAAATGGAAAAAACTGATCAGCACAACGTAAAAAAAATGGAAAAAAAACCGGTCAACACAACAAAAAAACTAAAAAAAATCGAAGGAGACTGCCGAACATGAGGCCGTTACGGCTCGCCTTTAGGTGTCCTCCTCTGGATAGCGTCATTTAAAGAACAAGGGTCAGCACAACGTAAAAAAAAACCGGTCAACACAACCTAAAAAATGGAAAAAACCGGTCAACACAACGTAAAAAAAAAAGGGTCAGCACGACGTAAAAAATGGAAAAAAACTAGAAAAAAATCAGTTAACACAACGTAAAAAAAATGGAAAAAAAACCTGTCAGCATAACGTAAAAAAAATAAAAAAACCGGTCAGCACAACCTAAAAAATGGAAAAAAAATAGGTCAGCGCAACGTAAAAAAAATAAAAAAAATTGGAGGAGCCTGCCGAAGTTGAGGCCATTACAGCTCGCCTTTAGGTGTCCTCCTCTGGCTAGCGTCATTTAAAGAACAAGGGTCAGCACAACGAAAAAAAAAAAAACAAAAAATCACAGGTCAGCACAACCTAAAAACATGGTAAAAAACTGGTCAGCATAACGTAAAAAAATGGAAAAAAATAAGTCAGCACAACGTAAAAAAAAATTGGAGGAGCCTGCCGAAGATGAGGCCATTACGGCTCGCCTTTAGGTGTCCTCCTCTGGATAGCGTTATTTAAAGAACAAGGGTCAGCACAACGTAAAAAAAAAAAAAACAAAAATCACAGGTCAGCACTACCTAAAAACATGGTAAAAAACTGGTCAGCACAACGTAAAAAAATGGAAAAAAAACCAATCAGCCCAACGTAAAAAAAAAAAATTGGAGGAGCCTGCCGAAGATGAGGCCATTACGGCTCGCCTTTAGGTGTCCTCCTCTGGATAACGTCATTTAAAGAATAAGGGTCAGCACAACGTAAAGAAAAAAAACTGCCGGTCAGCACACTCTAAAAAAATGGAAAAAAACCTGTCAACACAACGTAAAAAAAAACCGGTCAGCACAACGTATAAAAAAATGAAAAAAAACTGATCAGCACAACGTAATAAAAAAAAATTGGAGGAGCCTACCGAAGATGAGGCCATTACGGCTCGCCTTTAGGTGTCCTCCTCTGGATGTCATTTAAAGAACAAGGGTCAGCACAACGTAATAAAAAAAAGTGGAAAAAAAACCAGTCAGCCCAACGTAAAAAAAAAATTGGAGGAGCCTGCCGAAGATGAGGCCATTACGGCTCGCCTTTAGGTGTCCTCCTTTGGATAGCGTCATTTAAAGAACAAGGGTCAGCACAACGTAAAGAAAAAAAAATTGCCGGTCAGCACACTCTAAAAAAATGGAAAAAAACCTGTCAACACAACGTAAAAAAAAATCGGTCAGCACAACATATAAAAAACTGAAAAAAAACCGATCAGCACAACGTAATAAAAAAAATTGGAGAAGGCTACCGAAGATGAGGCCATTACGGCTCGCCTTTAGGTGTCCTCCTCTAGAAAATGTCATTTAAAGAACAAGGGTCAGCACAACGTAAAAAAAAAAACCGGTTAGCACAACCTAAAAAAATGGAAAAAATCGATCAGCACAACGTAAAAAAAAACTGAAAAAACCGGTCAACACAACAAAAAAACTAAAAAAAATCGGAGGAGCCTGCCGAAGATGAGGCCGTTACGGCTCGCCTTTAGGTGTCCTCCTCTGGATAGCGTCATTTAAAGAACAAGGGTCAGCACAACGTAAAAAAAAAAACAAAAAATCACAGGTCAGCACTACCTAAAAACATGGTAAAAAACTGGTCAGCACAACGTAAAAAAATGGAAAAAAACCAATCAGCCGAACGTAAAAAAAAAAATTGGAGGAGCCTGCCGAAGATGAGGCCATTACGGCTCGCCTTTAGGTGTCCTCCTCTGGATAACGTCATTTAAAGAACAAGGGTCAGCACAACGTAAAGAAAAAAAACTGCCGGTCGGCACACCCTAAAAAAATGGAAAAAAACCTGTCAACACAACGTAAAAAAAAACCGGTCAGCACAACTTATAAAAAAATGAAAAAACCGATCAGCATAACGTAATAAAAAAAATTGGAGGAGCCTACCGAAGATGAGGCCATTACAGCTCGCCTTTAGGTGTCCTCCTCTGTATAGCGTCATCTAAAGAACAAGGGTCAACACAACATAATAAAAAACCGGTCAGCAAAACCTAAAAAAATGGAAAAAACCGGTCAACACAACGTAAAAAAACCGGTCAGCACAACGTAAAAAAAATGGAAAAAACCTGGAAAAAAATTGGTCAACACAACGTAAAAAAAATGAAAAAAACCGTTCAGAACAACGTAAAAAAAATAAAAAAACCGGTCAGCACAACCTAAAAAATGGAAAAAAAATAGATCAGCACAGCGTAAAAAAAATAAAAAAAATTGGAGTAGCCTGCCGAATATGTGGCCATTACGGCTTGCCTTTAGATGTCCTCCTCTGGATAGCGTCATTTAGAGAATAAGGGTCAGCACAACGTAAAAAAAAAACGGCCAGCATAACCAAAAAAATGGAAAAAACCGGTCAACATAACGTAAAAAAAAAGGGTCAGCACAACGTATAAAATGGAAAAAAACTAGAAAAAAATCGGTCAACACAACGTAAAAAAAAAGGAAAAAAACCTGTCAGCATACGTAAAAAAAAATAAAAAAACTGGTCAGCACAACCTAAAAAATGGAAAAAAAATAGGTCAGCACAACGTAAAAAAAAAGAAATTGGAGGAGCCTGCCGAAGATGATGCCATTACAGCTCGCCTTTAGGTGTCCTCCTCTGGATAGCGTCATTTAAAGAACAAGGGTCAGCACAACGTAAAAAAAACAAAAAATCACAGGTAAGCACAACCTAAAAACATGGTAAAAAACTGGTCAGCACAACGTAAAAAAATTGAAAAAAACAGGTCAGCACAACGTAAAAAAAAAATTGGAGGAGCCTGCCGAAGATGAGGCTATTACGGCTCGCCTTTATGTGTCCTCCTTTGGATAGTGTCATTTAAAGAACAAGGGTCAGCACAACGTAAAAAAAAAACAAAAAATCACAGGTCAGCACAACCTAAAAACATGGTAAAAAACTGGTCAGCACAAGATAAAAAATGGAAAAAAACCAGTCAGCCCAACGTAAAAAAAAAATTGGAGGAGCCTGCCGAAGATGAGGCCATTACGACTCGCCTTTAGGTGTCCTCCTCTGGATAGCGTCATTTAAAGAACAAGGGTCTGCACAACGTAAAGAAAAAAAAACTGCCGGTCAGCACAATCTAAAAAAATGGAAAAAAACCTGTCAACTGATGACAAGTCATCTTAGCCTAGTTTCACTAGTCTTTTCCTTTTGTTTTTAATTGAATTATGCACTTTCTTGAGGCTTAAGCAAGCTAATTTAGGTAGATTTTCATGCTTCCTTTGATTGAACCAACCATATATGATTTAATGCAAATTCATGAGGTTTGATGACATAATTGGTGCATATTAGAATAGAATGATCATCTCATGATTTTGAGCATAGCTTTGATGTGTTTGGTTGATTTATGATAGGTGAAGAAAGCTTGGAAAAGAGTTGAAGTAAGAAGGAAATGCTAGAAGCTAAGAGAGAACAATGAAACAAGTGAAATTGAACCAGGAATAAATGAAGTTGGACTTGAAGTTAGCCCCCAAACTTTGGCACAAACTTTTGGTGAAAAAGTTAGCCTCAAAGTTAGCCCCCTAACTTGAAGGCTAACTTGAGAAGTTGAAATTTTCTCCCTGGGCACTCAAAGTTTGCGCCAACGTTAGCCCCCAAACTTGGAGGCTAACGTTGGCATGAAAATTACTCCCAGGGGCTGCCAACGTTTGCGCCAACGTTAGCCCCCTAACTTGGAGGCTAACGTTGGCATAAGAAATTATGCTCCAGGGTGGCCAAAGTTTGCGCCAACGTTAGCCCCCTAACTTGGAGGCTAACGTTGGCATGAAGATTACTCCCAGGGGCTGCCAACGTTTGCGCCAAC
>NW_026264996.1:109607-111294 GCF_000817695.3 Arachis duranensis | reverse complement strand
AAAATTGCTCAATCCTTCAATCCCTGTGGGATCGACCTCACTCCCGTGAGTTTTTATTACTTGATGCGACCCGGTGCACTTGCCGGTTAGATTGGTGTTGTTTTGGAAGAGATTCTTGTCTCAACCAAAATTTACCCATCAAGTTTTTGGCGCCGTTGCCGGGGATTGAAATAGATTGACAATGATTAAGTGAAGTGGTAGTTTAGATCAAGCACTTTTTCTTTAACTTTTGACTAACACGCTAACTGTTTGAATTTTTGCCTAAGCTAACTAATATTTCACTTCAGCCATGGATTAAAGTGTTATTGCTTTTCTGATATTATGTGATTCTTTTGTTTTGCTTGTATGTCAGATATAAGAAGAGAGATCCCTACCTTTCATGAAACTGATGAAAGAATCCTCCAAAGGCTAAGAAGAGAAGCAAGAGAAAAAAAATGTTGCTGGAGAAGAAGAATCAGATGAAGAATCTCATGAATTGGAGGAACACTCAACAAATCCAACAAATCCACCAATGAGAATGGCCAACAACAATGGTCAACCCCAGAGGAAAGTCTTGGCTTCATATACATTTGCTAATCCAAGGCATTGTGGGAGTAGCATCCTTACCCCAAATGTCGATGCAAATAACTTTGAATTGAAGCCCCAACTCATCACATTGGTGCAAAACAACTGTTCTTATGGAGGAGGTTCCTTGGAAGATCCAAACCAACACCTATCCACCTTCCTAAGGATATGTGACACAGTGAAAACCAATGGAGTGCATCCTGACATTTATAAGTTTTTGCTGTTTTCCATTTTTCCTGAGAGACAAAGCTGCTCAACGGTTGGAGGCATTTCGAAGAGAAAGCATCAACAATTGGGAAGATATAGTGAAGAAGTTCTTAGCCAAGTTCTATCCTCCCCAAAGGATCATCAGACTCAAAACAAAAGTTCAAACATTCACTCAGATGGATAGAGAGTCATTGTATGATGCATGGGAGTGATACAAAGCTTTACTCAGGAAGTGTCCATCAGAGATGTTCAATGAATGGGATAAACTTCAAAATTTCTATGAAGGACTGACATTGAGAGCTCAAGAGGCACTAGACTACTCAGTAGGAGGTTCATTACGAATAGCTGAGGAGGATCAAAACATCATTGACACTGTAACAAACAGCCAATACTTCTATGGTCATCAAAGGCAACTCCAACCAGCTCAAAAGAAGGGTGTATTGGAGCTGGAGGGTGTGGATACCATCTTAGCTCAAAACAAGGTGATGCATCAACAAATTCAACAACAGATGGAGATGATGGTCAAGAGGATTGATGGTCTTCAAGTTGTAGCAGTGAATACTCCCAATCAACCATCATGGGGGCAAAATGAGGAACACTATGAAGAGCAGTAGTAAGAGCAAGTCAATTATATGCACAACCAAGGAGTTAGTCAGAATGAATTCCATGGAGACACCTACAACTCATCCTGGAGGAATGATAAACCACTATTTTATGGTTTATCTTGTGTTGAATTAAGTGGATTTTATCACCTTTCTCCTACACCTGCTTATGTAATTAGCATGTTATAGGTTTGCCCTCCTGATTTAATACTATGATAAAAAAAACTTGCTTCCAGAGCCTCTAAATTGTAGATCTTTATCCATCTCTATACCATTTGATGTCGTGATCTGTTTGTTAAGTATTTTCAGGCTTT
>NW_026264996.1:92967-105347 GCF_000817695.3 Arachis duranensis | reverse complement strand
TGTTTAATTCCTGCAAATCCAAGTCCCAATCCCCTTTACATTTCAAGCCATTTACATTTCTTGTCATTTAAGATTCTTGCAATTTACATTACTTGCTCTTTAAGTTTCTGCCATTTACTTTCTTGCTCTTTAAGATTCAGCAATTTAATTCTTGTTCTCTTTACTTTCAATGCAATCTAAATTCTGCGAGTTACCCATCAATCAACCAAATCTTGATTCGCTTGACTAAATCAAACCACTAAACTAAAATTGCTCAATCCTTCAATCCCTGTTGGATCGACCTCACTCCCGTGAGTTTTTATTACTTGATGCGACCCGGTGCACTTGCCGGTTAGATTGGTGTTGTTTTGGAAGAGATTCTTGTCTCAACCAAAATTTACCCATCATCAACACAACGTAAAAAAAAACCGGTCAGCACATTGTATAAAAAAATGAAAAAAAAACGATCAGCCCAACGTAATAAAAAAAATCGGAGGAGCCTCCCGAAGATGAGGCCATTACGGCACGCCATTAGGTGTCCTCCTCTGGATGTCATTTAAAGAACAAGGGTCAGCACAACGTAATAAAAAAACTGGAAAAAAAACCGGCAGCACAACGAAAAAAAATCGGAGGAGCCTGCCGATGATGAGGCCATTACGGCTCACCTTTAGGTGTCCTCCTCTAGATAGCGTCATTTAAAGAACAAGGGTCAGCACAAAGAAAAAAACGGTGAGCACAACCTAAAAATATGGAAAAAAACCGGTCAACACAACGTAAAAAAAAAACTTGAAAAAAACCGGTCAGCAAAACGTAAAAAAAGATCGGTGGAGCCTGCCGAAGATGAGGCCATTACGGCTCGCCTTTAGGTGTCCTCCTATGGATAGCGTCATTTAAAGAACAAGGGTCAGCACAACGTAAAAAAAAAATCGGTCTGCACAACCTAAAAAAATGGAAAAAAAACCGGTCAGCAAAATGTAAAATAAAAAAACCAGTCCGCGCAATGTTAAAAAAACTGGAAAAAAAACCGGTCAGCACAACGTAAAAAAAATCAGAGGAGCCTGCCAAAGATGAGGCCATTACGGTTCACCTTTAAGTATCCTCCTCTGGATAGCGTCATTTAAAGAAAAAGGGTCAGCATAAAGTAAAAAAAAAAAACAAAAAATGACAGGTCAGCACAACCTAAAAACATGGTAAAAAACTGGTCAGCACAACGTAAAAAAAATGGAAAAAAACCAGTCAGCCCAACGTAAAAAAAAAAATGGAGGAGCCTGCCGAAGATGATGCCATTACGGCTCGCCTTTAGGTGTCCTCCTCTGGATAGCGTCATTTAAAGAACAAGGGTCAGCACAACGTAAAAAAAAAAAACTGCCGGTCAGCACACTCTAAAAAAATGGAAAACAACCTGTCAACACAACGTAAAAAAAAACTGGTCAGCACAACGTATAAAAAATGAAAAAAAACCGATCAGCACAACGTAATAAAAAAAATTGGAGAAGCCTACCGAAGATGAGGCCATTACGGCTCGCCTTTAGGTGTCCTCCTCTAGATGTCATTTAAAGAACAAGGTTCAGCACAACGTAATAAAAAAACTGGAAAAAAAATCGGTCAGCACAACGAAAAAAAAAATCGGAGGAGCCTGCCGATGATGAGGCCATTACAGCTCGCCTTTAGGTGTCTTCCTCTGGATAGCGTCATTTAAAGAACAAGGGCCAGCACAAAAAAAAACGGTCAGCACAACCAAAAAATATGGAAAAAAACCGGTCAACACAACGTAAAAAAAAAAACTGGAAAAAAACCGGTCAGCAAAACGTAAAAAAAAATCGGAGGAGCCTGCCGAAGATGAGGCCATTACAGCTCACCTTTAGGTGTCCTCCTTTGGATAACGTCATTTAAAGAACAAGGGACAGCACAACGTACAAGAAAAATCGGTCTGCACAACCTAAAAAAATGGAAAAAAAACCGGTCAGCAAAATGTAAAATAAAAAAAACCAGTCAGCACAACGTAAAAAAAAACTAGAAAAAAAACCGGTCAGCACAACGTAAAAAAAAATCAGAGGAGCCTGCTGAAGATGAGGCCATTACGGTTCACCTTTAGGTGTCCTCCTCTGGATAGTGTCATTTAAAGAACAAGGGTCAGCACAACGTAAAAAAAAAACTCGGTCAGCACAACCTAAAAAATGAAAAAAAAAACAGTCATAACAACGTAAAAAAAATTGGAGGAGCCTGCCGAAGATGAGGCCATTACGGCTCGCCTTTATGTGTCCTCCTCTGGATAGCGTCATTTAAAGAACAAGGGTCAGCACAACGTAAAAGAAAAATCGGTCTGCACAACCTAAAAAAATGGAAAGAAACCGGTCAGCAAAATGTAAAATAAAAAAAACCAGTCAGCACAACGTAAAAAAAATTGGAAAAAAAACCGGTCAGCACAACGTAAAAAAAATCAGAGGAGCCTGCTGAAGATGAGGCCATTACGGTTCACCTTTAGGTGTCCTCCTCTGGATAGTGTCATTTAAAGAACAAGGGTCAGCACAACGTAAAAAAAAAAAACCGGTCAGCACAACCTAAAAAAAATGGAAAAAAATCGGTCAGCACAACGTAAAAAAAAACTGGTCAGCACAATAAAAAAAATAAAAAAAATCAGAGGAGACTACCGAACATGAGGCCATTACGGCTCGACTTTAGGTGTCTTCCTCTGGATAGCGTCATTTAAAGAACAAGGATCAACACAACGTAAAAAAAAACCGGTAAGCAAAACCTAAAAATATGGAAAAAACCGGTCAACACAACGTAAAAAAAAAATTGGTCAGCACAACGTAAAAAAAAGGAAAAAACCTGGAGAAAAATCGGTCAACACAACGTAAAAAAAATGAAAAAAACCGGTCAGCACAACGTAAAAAAATAAAAAAATCGGTCAGCACAACCTAAAAAATGGAAAAAAAATAGATCAGCACAGCGTCAAAAAACATAGTCAGCACAAGGTAAAAAAAAACTGGAAAAAACCGTTCAGCACAACGTAAAAAAAAATCAGAGGAGCCTGCCAAAGATGAGGCCATTACGGCTCGCCTTTATGTGTCCTCCTCTGGATAGCGTCATTTAAAGAACAAGGGTCAGCACAACGTAAAAGAAAAATCGGTCTGCACAACCTAAAAAAATGGAAAGAAACCGGTCAGCAAAATGTAAAATAAAAAAAACCAGTCAGCACAACGTAAAAAAAATTGGAAACGGTCAGCACAACGTAAAAAAAACCGGTCAGCACAACGTAAAAAAATTAGAAAAAAAGCCAGTCAGCACAACGAAAAAAATCGGAGGAGCCTACCAAAGATGAGACCATTACGGCTCGCCTTTAGGTGTCCTCCTCTGGCTAGCGTCATTTAAAGAACAAGGGTCAGCACAACGAAAAAAAAAAAAACAAAAAATCACAGGTCAGCACAACCTAAAAACATGGTAAAAAACTGGTCAGCACAACGTAAAAAAAATGGAAAAAAACCAGTCAGCCCAACGTAAAAAAAATTGGAGGAGCCTGCCGAAGATGAGGCAAAGCTGGATAAGATGAGGCCATTACGACTCGCCTTTAGGTGTCCTCCTCTGAATAGCGTCATTTAAAGAACAAGGGTCAGCACAACGTAAAGAAAAAAAAACTGCCGGTCAGCACAATCAAAAAAAATGGAAAAAAACCTGTCAACACAACGTAAAAAAAACCGGTCAGCACATTGTATAAAAAAATGAAAAAAACGATCAGCACAACGTAATAAAAAAAATCGGAGGAGCCTCCCGAAAATGAGGCGATTACGGCTCGCCTTTAGGTGTCCTCCTCTGGATGTCATTTAAAGAACAAGGGTCAGCACAACGTAAAAAAAAAAACTGGAAAAAAAAACCGGCAGCACAACGAAAAAAATCAGAGGAGCCTGCCGATGATGAGGCCATTACGGCTCACCTTTAGGTGTCCTCCTCTAGATAGCGTCATTTAAAGAACAAGGGTCAGCACAAAGAAAAAAACGGTCAGCACAACCTAAAAATATGGAAGAAAATAGGTCAACACAACGTAAAAAAAAAACTTGAAAAAAACCGGTCAGCAAAACGTAAAAAAAATCGGAGGGAAAAAACCGATCAGCACAACGTAATAAAAAAAATTGGAGAAGCCTACCGAAGATGAGGCCATTACGGCTCGCCTTTAGGTGTCCTCCTCTGGATAGCGTCATTTAAAGAACAAGGGTCAGCACAACGTAAAAAATAATCGGTCTGCACAACCTAAAAAAATGGAAAAAAAACCGGTCAGCAAAATGTAAAATAAAAAAACCAGTCAGCGCAATGTAAAAAAAACTGGAAAAAAACCGGTCAGCACAACGTAAAAAAAATCAGAGGAGCCTGCCGAAGATGAGGCCATTACGGTTCACCTTTAAGTGTCCTCCTCTGGATAGTGTCATTTAAAGAACAAGGGTCAGCACAACGTAAAAAAAAAAACAAAAAGTGACAGGTCAACACAACCTAAAAACATGGTAAAAAACTGGTCAGCACAACGTAAAAAAAATGGAAAAAAACCAGTCAGCCCAACGTAAAAAAAAATTGGAGGAGCCTGCCGAAGATGAGGCGATTACGGCTCGCCTTTAGGTGTCCTCCTCTGGATAGCGTCATTTAAAGAACAAGGGTCAGCACAACGTAAAGAAAAAAAAACTGCCGGTCAGCACACTCTAAAAAAATGGAAAAAAACCTGTCAACACAACGTAAAAAAAAACCTGTCAGCACAACGTATAAAAAAATGAAAAAAACCGATCAGCACAACGTAATAAAAAAAATTGGAGAAGCCTACCGAAGATGAGGCCATTACGGCTCGCCTTTAGGTGTCCTCCTCTGGATGTCATTTAAAGAACAAGGGTCAGCACAACGTAATAAAAAAAATTGGAAAAAAAAACCGGCAGCACAACGAAAAAAATCGGAGGAGCCTGCCGATGATGAGGCCATTACGGCTCACCTTTAGGTGTCCTCCTCTAGATAGCGTCATTTAAAGAACAAGGGTCAGCACAAAGAAAAAAATGGTCAGCACAACCTAAAAATATGGAAAAAAATAGGTCAACACAACGTAAAAAAAAACTTTGGAAAAAAACCGGTCAACACAACGTAAAAAAAAAACTGGTAAAAAACTGGTCAGCAAAACGTAAAAAAAAATCGGAGGAACCTGCCGAAGATGAGGCCATTACGGCTCGCCTTTAGGGGTCCTCCTCTGGATAGCGTCATTTAAAGAACAAGGGTCAGCACAACGTAAAAAAAAATCGGTCTGCACAACCTAAAAAAATGGAAAAAAAACCGGTCAGCAAAATGTAAAATAAAAAAACCAGTCAGCGCAATGTAAAAAAAACTGGAAAAAAAACCGGTCAGCACAACGTAAAAAAAAATCAGAGGAGCCTGCCGAAGATGAGGCCATTACGGTTCACCTTTAAGTGTCCTCCTCTGGATAGTGTCATTTAAAGAACAAGGGTCAGCACAACGTAAAAAAAAAACAAAAAATGACAGGTCAACACAACCTAAAAACATGGTAAAAAACTGGTCAGCACAACGTAAAAAAAATGGAAAAAAACCAGTCATCCCAACGTAAAAAAAAATTGGAGGAGCCTGCCGAAGATGAGGACATTACGGCTCGCCTTTAGGTGTCCTCCTCTGGATAGCGTCATTTAAAGAACAAGGGTCAGCACAACGTAAAGAAAAAAAACTGCCGGTCAGCACACTCTAAAAAAATGGAAAAAAATATGTCAACACAACGTAAAAAAAAACCGGTCAGCGCAACGTATAAAAAAATGAAAAAAAACCGATCAGCACAACGTAATAAAAAAAATTGGAGAAGCCTACCGAAGATGAGGCCATTACGGCTCGCCTTTAGGTGTCCTCCTCTGGATGTCATTTAAAGAACAAGGGTCAGCACAACGTAATAAAAAAAACTGGAAAAAAAATCGGTCAGCACAACGAAAAAAAATCGGAGGAGCCTGCCGATGATGAGGCCATTACAGCTCGCATTTATGTGTCTTCCTCTGGATAGCGTCATTTAAAGAACAAGGGTCAGCACAAAAAAAAAACGGTCAGCACAACCAAAAAATATGGAAAAAAACCGGTCAACACAACGTAAAAAAAAAACTGGAAAAAAATCGGTCAGCAAAACGTAAAAAAAAATCGGAGGAGCCTACCGAAGATGAGGCCATTACGGCTCACCTTTAGGTGTCCTCCTCTGGATAGCGTCATTTAAAGAACAAGGGACAGCACAACGTAAAAGAAAAATCGGTCTGCACAACCTAAAAAAATGGAAAGAAACCGGTCAGCAAAATGTAAAATAAAAAAAACCAGTCAGCGCAACGTAAAAAAAACTGGAAAAAAACCGGTCAGCACAACGTAAAAAAAATCAGAGGAGCCTGCTGAAGATGAGGCCATTACGGTTCACCTTTAGGTGTCCTCCTCTGGATAGTGTCATTTAAAGAACAAGGGTCAGCACAACGTAAAAAAAAAAAACAAAAAATCACAGGTCAGCACAACCTAAAAACATGGTAAAAAACTGGTCAGCACAACGTAAAAAAAATGGAAAAAAACCAGTCAGCCCAACGTAAAAAAAATTGGAGGAGCCTGCCGAAGATGAGGCCATTACGACTCGCCTTTAGGTGTCCTCCTCTGAATAGCGTCATTTAAAGAACAAGGGTCAGCACAACGTAAAGAAAAAAAACTGCCGGTCAGCACAATCTAAAAAAATGGAAAAAAACCTGTCAACACAACGTAAAAAAAAATCGGTCAGCACATCGTATAAAAAAATGAAAAAAAAAACGATCAGCACAACGTAATAAAAAAAATCGGAGGAGCCTCCCGAAGATGAGGCCATTACGGCTCGCCTTTAGGTGTCCTCCTCTGGATGTCATTTAAAGAACAAGGGTCAGCAAAACGTAAAAAAAAACTGGAAAAAAAACCGGCAGCACAACGAAAAAAATCAGAGGAGCCTGCCGATGATGAGGCCATTACGGCTCACCTTTAGGTGTCCTCCTCTAGATAGCGTCATTTAAAGAACAAGGGTCAGCACAAAGAAAAAAACGGTCAGCACAACCTAAAAATATGGAAAAAAAATAGGTCAACACAACGTAAAAAAAAACTTGAAAAAAACCGGTCAGCAAAACGTAAAAAAAAATCGGAGGAACCTGCCGAAGATGAGGCCATTACGGCTCGCCTTTAGGTGTCCTCCTCTGGATAGCGTCATTTAAAGAACAAGGGTCAGCACAACGTAAAAAATAATCGGTCTGCACAACCTAAAAAAATGGAAAAAAAACCGGTCAGCAAAATGTAAAATAAAAAAACCAGTCAGCGCAATGTAAAAAAAACTGGAAAAAAAACCGGTCAGCACAACGTAAAAAAAATCAGAGGAGCCTGCAGAAGATGAGGCCATTACGGTTCACCTTTAAGTGTCCTCCTCTGGATAGTGTCATTTAAAGAACAAGGGTCAGCACAACGTAAAAAAAAAACAAAAAATGACAGGTCAACACAACCTAAAAACATGGTAAAAAACTGGTCAGCACAACGTAAAAAAAATGGAAAAAAACCAGTCAGCCCAACGTAAAAAAAAATTGGAGGAGCCTGCCGAAGATGAGGCCATTACGGCTCGCCTTTAGGTGTCCTCCTCTGGATAGCGTCATTTAAAGAACAAGGGTCAGCACAACGTAAAGAAAAAAAAACTGCCGGTCAGCACACTCTAAAAAAATGGAAAAAAACCTGTCAACACAACGTAAAAAAAAAAACCTGTCAGCACAACGTATAAAAAAATGAAAAAAACCGATCAGCACAACGTAATAAAAAAAATTGGAGAAGCCTACCGAAGATGAGTCCATTACGGCTCGCCTTTAGGTGTCCTCCTCTGGATGTCATTTAAAGAACAAGGGTCAGCACAACGTAATAAAAAAACTGGAAAAAAATCGGTCAGCACAACGAAAAAAAAATCGGAGGAGCCTGCCGATGATGAGGCCATTACAGCTCGCATTTATGTGTCTTCCTCTGGATAGCGTCATTTAAAGAACAAGGGTCAGCACAAAAAAAAAACGGTCGGCACAACCAAAAAATATGGAAAAAAACCGGTCAACACAACGTAAAAAAAAACTGGAAAAAAATCGGTCAGCAAAACGTAAAAAAAAATCGGAGGAGCCTGCCGAAGATGAGGCCATTACGGCTCACCTTTAGGTGTCCTCCTTTGGATAGCGTCATTTAAAGAACAAGGGACAGCACAACGTAAAAGAAAAATCGGTCTGCACAACCTAAAAAATGGAAAAATACCGGTCAGCAAAATGTAAAATAAAAATAACCGGTCAGCACAACGTAAAAAAAATCAGAGGAGCCTGCTGAAGATAAGGCCATTACGGTTCACCTTTAGGTGTCCTCCTCTGGATAGCGTCATTAAAGAACAAGGGTCAGCACAACGTAAAAAAAAAACTCGGTCAGCACAACCTAAAAAATGAAAAAAAACAGTCATAACAACGTAAAAAAAATTGGAGGAGCCTGCCGAAGATGAGGCCATTACGGCTCGCCTTTAGGTGTCCTCCTCTGGATGTCATTTAAAGAACAAGGGTCAGCACAACGTAATAACAAAAAAAAAAAAAAACCGGTCAGCACAACCTAAAAAAAATGGAAAAAAATCGGTCAGCACAACGTAAAAAAAAACTGGTCAGCACAACAAAAAAAATAAAAAAATCAGAGGAGACTACCGAACATGAGGCCATTACGGCTCGACTTTAGGTGTCTTCCTCTGGATAGCGTCATTTAAAGAACAAGGGTCAACACAACGTAAAAAAAAAACCGGTATGCAAAACCTAAAAATATGGAAAAAACCGGTCAACACAACGTAAAAAAAAAATCGGTCAGCACAACGTAAAAAAAAGGAAAAAACCTGGAAAAAAATCGGTCAACACAACGTAAAAAAAAATGAAAAAAACCGGTCAGCACAACGTAAAAAAAATAAAAAAACCGGTCAGCACAACCTAAAAATTGGAAAAAAATAGATCAACACAGCGTAAAAAACATAAAAAAAATGGAGGAGCCTGCCGAAGATGAGGCCATTACGGCTCGCCTTTATGTGTCCTCCTCTAGATAGCGTCATTTAAAGAACAAGGGTCAGCACAACGTAAAAAAAAACAAAAAATCACAGGTCAGCACAACCTAAAAACATGGTAAAAAACTGGTCAGCACAACGTAAAAAAATGGAAAAAAACCAGTCAGCCCAACGTAAAAAAAAATTGGAGGAGCCTGCCGAAGATGAGGCCATTACGACTCGCCTTTAGGTGTCCTCCTCTGGATAGCGTCATTTAAAGAACAAGGGTCAGCACAACGTAAAGAAAAAAAAACTGCTGGTCAGCACAATCTAAAAAAATGGAAAAAAACCTGTAAACACAACGTAAAAAAAACCGGTCAGCACATCGTATAAAAAATGAAAAAAAAACGATCAGCACAACGTAATAAAAAAAATCGGAGGAGCCTCCCGGAGATGAGGCCATTACGGCTCGCCTTTAGGTGTCCTCCTCTCGATGTCATTTAAAGAACAAGGGTCAGCACAACGTAATAAAAAAAACTGGAAAAAAAAAAAACGGGCAGCACAATGAAAAAAAATCGGAGGAGCCTGCCGATGATGAGGCCATTACGGCTCACCTTTAGGTGTCCTCCTCTGGATAGCGTCATTTAAAGAACAAGGGTCAGCACAACGTAAAAAAAAAAACAAAAAATCACAGGTCAACATTACCTAAAAAAATGGAAAAAAACCAGTCAGCCCAACGTAAAAAAAATTGGAGGAGCCTGCCGAAGATGAGGCCATTACGGCTCGCCTTTAGGTGTCCTCCTACGGATAACGTCATTTAAAGAACAAGGGTCAGCACAACGTAAAGAAAAAAAACTGCCTGTCAGCACACTCTAAAAAAATGGAAAAAAACCTGTCAACACAACGTAAAAAAAAACCGGTCAGCACAACGTATAAAAAAATGAAAAAAAACCGATCAGCACAACGTAATAAAAAAAATTGGAGGAGCCTACCGAAGATGAGGCCATTACGGCTCGCCTTTAGGTGTCCTCCTCTGGATGTCATTTAAAGAACAAGGGTCAGCACAACGTAATAAAAAAAAACTAGAAAAAAACCGGTCAGCACAACGAAAAAAAAATCGGAGGAGCCTGCCGATGATGAGGCCATTACAGCTCGCCTTTAGGTGTCTTCCTCTAGATAGCGTCATTTAAAGAACAAGGGTCAGCACAAAAAAAAACGGTCAGCACAACCTTAAAATATGGAAAAAAAACCGGTCAACACAACGTAAAAAAAACTGGAAAAAAACCGGTCAGCAAAACGTAAAAAAAAAATTGGAGGTGCCTGCCGAAGATGAGGCCATTACGGCTCGCCTTTAGGTGTCCTCCTCTGCATAGCGTCATTTAATGAACAAGGGTCAGCACAACGTAAAAAAAAATCGGTCTGCACAACCTAAAAAAATGGAAAAAAACCGGTCAGCAAAATGTAAAATAAAAAAAACCAGTCAGCGCAATGTAAAAAAAACTGGAAAAAAAACCGGTTAGCACAACGTAAAAAAAAATCGGAGAAGCCTGCCGAAGATGAGGCCATTACGTCTCACCTTTAGGTGTCCTCCTCTGGATAGCGTCATTTAAAGAACAAGGGTCAGCACAATGTAAAAAAAAAAAACCGGTCAGCACAACCTAAAATATGAAAAAAAAAATCGGTCAGAATAACGTAAAAAAAATCGGAGGAGCCTGCCGAAGATGAGGCCATTACGGCTCGCCTTTAGGTGTCCTGCTCTGGATAGTGTCATTTAAAGAACAAGAGTCAGCACAACGTAAAAAAAAATCGGTCAGCACAACCTAAAAAAAATGGAAAAAAACCGGTCAGCACAACGTAAAAAAAACCGGTCAGCACAACAAAAAAATAAAAAAATCAGAGGAGACTACCGAATTTGAGGCCATTACGGCTCGCCTTTAGGTGTCCTCCTCTGTATAGCGTCATTTAAAGAACAAGGGTCAACACAACGTAAAAAAAAACCGGTCAGCAAAACCTAAAAAAATGGAAAAAACCGGTCAACACATCGTAAAAAAAAACGGTCAGCACAACGTAAAAAAAATGGAAAAAACCTGGAAAAAAATTGGTCAACACAATGTAAAAAAAATGAAAAAAACCGTTCAGCACAACGTAAAAAAATAAAAAAACTGGTCAGCACAACCTAAAAAATGAAAAAAAAAAATAGATCAGCACAGCGTAAAAAAAATATAAAAAATTGGAGTAGCTTGCCGAATATGAGGCCATTACGGCTTGCCTTTAGGTGTCCTCCTCTGGATAGCGTCATTTAAAGAACAAGGGTCAGCACAACGTAAAAAAAAACCGGTCAGCACAACCTAAAAAATGGAAAAAACCGGTCAACATAACGTAAAAAAAAAGGGTCAGCACAACGTAAAAAATGGAAAAAAACTAGAAAAAAATCGGTCAACACAACGTAAAAAAATGGAAAAAAACCTGTCAGCATACGTAAAAAAATGAAAAAACCGGTCAGCACAACCTAAAAAATGGAAAAAAATAGGTCAGCACAACGTAAAAAAAATAAAAAAAAAATTGGAGGAGCCTGCCGAAGATGAGGCCATGACAGCTCGCCTTTAGGTGTCCTCCTCTGGATAGCGTCATTTAAAGAACAAAGGTCAGCACAACGTAAAAAAAAAAAACAAAAAATCACAGGTCAGCACAACCTAAAAACATGGTAAAAAACTGGTCAGCACAACGTAATAAAATGAAAAAAAACCGGTCAGCACAATGTAAAAAAAATTGGAGGAGCCTGCCGAAGATGAGGCCATTACGGCTCGCCTTTATGTGTCCTCCTCTGGATAGTGTCATTTAAAGAACAAGGGTCAGCACAACGTAAAAAAAAAAAAACAAAAAATCACAGGTCAGCACAACCGAAAAACATGGTAAAAAACTGGTCAGGACAACGTAAAAAAAATGGAAAAAAACCAGTCAGCCCAACGTAAAAAAAAAAATTGGAGGAGCCTGCCGAAGATGAGGCCATTACGACTCGCCTTTAGGTGTCCTCCTCTGGATAGCGTCATTTAAAGAACAAGGGTCAGCACAACGTAAAGAAAAAAACTGCCGGTTGATGAGCGGATAATTTGTACGCTTTTTGGCATTGTTTTTAGTATGTTTTTAGTAGTTTTAGTTGAGTTCTTAGTATATTTTTATTAGTTTTTAGTTAAAATTCACTTTTCTGGACTTTACTATGAGTTTGTGTGTTTTTCTGTGATTTCAGGTATTTTCTGGCTGAAATCGAAGGTTCTGAGCAAAAATCTGATTCAGAGACTGAAAAGGACTGCAGATGCTGTTGGATTCTGACCTCCCTGCACTCGAAGTGGATTTTCTGGAGCTA
>NW_026264996.1:89863-91433 GCF_000817695.3 Arachis duranensis | reverse complement strand
TTGCACTGATTCCTGGAATTCTCATTAAGAATTTTGATATCTTTTTCCACTTAATTTTCGAAAAACACAAAAAAAAATTTTAAAATCATAAAAACCAAAAAAAAATTTTGCATGTTTCCTGTTTGAGTCTAGTGTCTCATCTTAAGTTTGGTGTCAATTGCATGCATTCATGTGTCTTAAAGATCTTCAAGTAATTCTTGATGATTTTCATGCTCTGATCTTTGAATTCTATTGACTTGAGTATCTATGTGTTTCATATGCATTCTCATTAGTGTCAGTAGTATACAAACTGCTAAGTTTGGTGTCTTGCATGCATTGTTATTTGATTTTAGTTACATTTTGATTTTTCTTTATTATTAAAAATCCAAAAATATTTTCAATTTGTGTCTTTTCAAGTCAATAATACAGAGAATTGAAGATTCAGAACATACTGCAGAGGAATTATACAGAAAAAGCTGGGCATTCAAAAATGCCCAGTGAAGAAGACAGACTGGCGTTTAAACGCCAGCCAGGGTATCTGGTTGGGCGTTTAACGCCCAAAAAGGGTGCATTTTGGGCGTTAAACGCCAGAATGGATACCATTCTGGGCGTTTAACGCCAGGATGGCAAAGGGGGAAGATTTTGTTTTCAAATCAATTTTTTTTTTAGGTTTTTCAAAATCAAATCTTTTTCAAATCATATCTTTTCAATCAAATGTTTTCAAAATCAATTTCTTTCCTTTTTCAAAGATACTTACTAACAATTAATGATTTGATTGAACATCTCAAATTTGTTGCCTTTTCTGTTGAGAAAGGTTTTAATGTTTGAATCATATCTTTTCTTGTTAGGCAAGTCATTAATTTTTAAAATCATATCTTTTAAAATTGTTTTCAAATCATATCTTTTAAAATTGTTTTCAAATCATCTCTTCTCAATCATATCTTCTCAATCACATCTTTTTCAAAATGAATTTTCAATCAAATCCTTTTAACTTTTAACTTCAAAATCCTTTTTCAAAAAAATCACTTGATTTCTTTTCCACTTTTATTTTCGAAAATCAATTAGTGTTTTTCAAAAATGTTTTCAAAATATTTTAATTAATTTTCGAAAATTACTTCCCTCCTTCTCACATCCTTATATTTATGGAGTACCACTCCTTCTCAATGCACAATTCGAACCTTATCTAATTAAAGTTCGAATTCTTCTCTTCCTTCTTCATTCTATTTTTCTTTTTCCTCTGACACCTCAAGGAATCTCTATACTGTGACATAGAGGATTCCACATTTTCTTGTTCTCTTCTCTTTCATATGAGCAGGAGCAGAGACAAAGGCATTCTTGTTGAAGCTGACCCTGAACCTGAAAGGACCTTGAAGCGAAAGCTAAGAGAAGCTAAGGCACAACTCTCTGTAGAGAACCTGACCGAATTCTTCAAAGAAGAAGAAGATATGGCAGCCGAAAACAACAACAATGCCAACAATGCAAGGAAGGTGCTGGGTGACTTTACTGCACCTACTCCTGATTTCTATGGGAGAAGCATCTCTATCCCTGCCATTGGAGCAAACAACTTTGAGCTTAAGCCTCAATTAGTTTC
>NW_026264996.1:88790-89845 GCF_000817695.3 Arachis duranensis | reverse complement strand
ACAGAAGGATGGAGAATCCCTCTATGAAGCTTGGGAAAGATACAAACAATTAATCAGAAAGTGTCCTTCTGATATGCTTTCTGAATGGAGCATCATAGGTATTTTCTATGATGGTCTCTCTGAACTATCCAAGATGTCTTTGGATAGCTCTGCTGGAGGATCTCTTCATCTGAAGAAGACGCCTACAGAGGCTCAAGAGCTAATTGAAATGGTTGCAAATAACCAATTCATGTACACTTCTGAAAGAAATCCTGTGAACAATGGGACAAGTCAGAAGAAAGGAGTTCTTGAGATTGATACTCTGAACGCCATTTTGGCTTAGAATAAAATATTGACTCAACAAGTCAATTTGATTTCTCAAAGTCTGTCTGGAATGCAAAATGCACCAAGCAGTATTAAGGATGCTTCATCTGAGGAAGAAGCTTATGATCCTGAAAACCCTTCAATGGAAGAGGTGAATTACCTAGGAGAACCCTATGGAAACACCTATAATTCTTCATGGAGAAACCACCCAAATCTCTCATGGAAGAATCAAGAGAGACCTCAACAAGGTTTCAATAATAATGGTGGAAGAAACAGGTTTAGCAATAGCAAGCCTTTTCCATCATCTTCTCAGCAACAGACAGAGAGTTTTAAGCAGAATACCTCTGACTTAGCAACTATGGTCTCTGATCTAATCAAAACCACTCAAAGTTTCATGACTGAAACTAGGTCCTCCATTAGGAATTTGGAAGGACAAGTGGGACAGCTGAGCAAGAAAATTACTGAATTCCCTCCAAGTACTCTCCCAAGCAATACAGAAGAAAATCCAAAAGGAGAGTGCAAGGCCATCAATATGGCCGAATTTGGAGGGGATGAAGATGAAGTGGACGCCACTGAGGAAGGCCTCAATGGGCGTGCACTGACCTCCACTGAGTTCCCCAATGAGGAACCATGGGAATCTGAGGCCCAAAATGAGACCATAGAGATTCCATTAGACTTACTTCTGCCATTCATGAGCTCTGATGAGTATTCTTCCTCTGAAGAGGATGAGTATGTCACTGAAGAGCAAGTTG
>NW_026264996.1:87940-88153 GCF_000817695.3 Arachis duranensis | reverse complement strand
GGGCGTTTAACGCCCAGTCTGGCACCATTCTGGGCGTTTAACGCCAGAAAGGGGCACTAGACTGGCGTTAAATGCCAGAAATGGGCAAGAAGCTGGCGTTAAACGCCAGAAATGGGCACCAGCCCGGCGTTTAACGCCAGAAATGGCTAAAAATGTGATTTTGTTTGCCATTTGGTGCAGGGATGACTTTTCCTTGACACCTCAGGATCTGTT
>NW_026264996.1:86548-87789 GCF_000817695.3 Arachis duranensis | reverse complement strand
TCACCACTCACATCCATCCTTCATAAAACCCCACCAACCTCACCCTTCAAATTCAAACCACTTTCCCTCCCAAATCCACCCATAATGGCCGAACCCCATCTCCCCTCTCTCCTATATAAACCCTTCTTCACCCCTTCATTTTCACACAACCTAAACAACACTTCTCCCCCTCTTTGGCCGAATACAACACCATCTCCCTCTTCCTCATTTCTTCTTCTTCTACTCTCTACTTTCTTCTTTTGCTCGAGGACGAGCAAACATTTTAAGTTTGGTGTGGTAAAAGCGTTGCTTTTTCGTTTTTCCATAACCATTTATGGCATCCAAGGCCAGAGAAACCTCTAGAAAGAGGAAAGGGAAGGCAAAAGCTTCCACCTCCGAGTCATGGGAGATGGATAGGTTCATCTCAAGGGTGCATCAAGACCACTTCTATGAAGTTGTGGCCTTGAAGAAGGTGATCTCCGAGGTCCCCTTTTCACTTAAAAAAGGGTGAATATCCGGAGATCCGCCATGAGATCCGAAGAAGAGGTTGGGAAGTTCTTACCAACCCCATTCAACAAGTCAGAATCTTGATGGTTCAAGAGTTCTATGCCAATGCATGGATCACCAAGAACCATGACCAAAGTGTGAACCCGGATCCAAAGAATTATCTTACAATGGTTCGGGGGAAATACTTGGATTTTAGTCCAGAAAGTGTGAGGGTAGCGTTCAACTTGCCTATGATGCAAGGAGATGAGCATCCTTACACTAGAAGGGTCAACTTTGATCAAAGGTTGGACCAAGTCCTCACAGTCATATGTGAAGAGGGCGCACAATGGAAGAGAGATTCAAGGGACAAGCCGGTTCAACTGAGAAGGCATGACCTCAAGCCCGTGGCTAGAGGATGGTTGGAGTTTATCCAACGCTCAATCATTCCCACTAGCAACCGGTCCGAAGTTACTCTAGACCGGGCCATCATGATCCATAGCATCATGATTGGAGAAGAAGTGGAAGTTCATGAGGTCATAGCTCAAGAGCTTTATAAGGTGGCGGACAAGTCCTCCACCTTGGCAAGGTTAGCCTTTCCTCACCTCATTTGTCACCTCTGTTATTCAGTTGGAGTTGACATAGAGGGAGACATCACCATCGATGAGGATAAGCCCATTACCAAGAAAAGGATGGAGCACACAAGAGACCCCTCTCATCATGAGATCCCTGAGATGCCTCAAGGGATGCACTTTCCTCCACAAAACTATTGGGAGCAA
>NW_026264996.1:85478-86456 GCF_000817695.3 Arachis duranensis | reverse complement strand
GTCCTCCTCCATGAAATTAGAGAAGATCAAAGAATCATGAGAGAGGAGCAACAAAGGCAAGGAAGAGACATTGAGGAGCTCAAGCACTCCATAGGACCTTCAAGAGGAAGGAAGAGCCGCCATCACACTCATTCCTTGATTTCCTTGTTCTTTATTCTTCTGTTTTTCAAATTTTCATGCTTATGTTTGTCCATGTTTGTGTCTTGTGATCATTAGTGTCTTAGTGTCTATGCCTTAAAGTTATGAGTGTCCTATGAATCCATCACCTTTCTTAAATAAACATTGTTCTTAATTGAAAAAGAGAAGAATTGCATGAATTTTGAATTTTATAACAGTTTAATTATTTTGATGTGGTGGCAATATTTTTGTTCTCTGAATGTATGCTTGAACAGTGCATATGTCTTTTGAATTTGTGATTCATGAATATTGGCTCTTGAAAGAATGATGAAAAAGGAGACATGTTACTGAGGATCTGAAAAATCATAAAAATGATTCTTGAAGTAAGAAAAAGCAGTGAATACAAAAAAAAAAGGGGGAGGAAGCAAACGAAAAAAAAAACCGAAAAAAAAAGAGAAAGAAAGAGAAAGGAAAAGAAAGAAATAAAGTTGTGATCCAAGGTAATAAGAGTGTGCTTAAGAACCCTGGACACCTCTAATTGGGGACTTTAGCAAAGCTGAGTCACAATCTGAAAAGGTTCACCCAATTATGTGTCTGTGGCATGTATGTATCCGGTGGTAATACTGGAAGACAGAGTGCTTTGGGCCACAGCCAAGACTCAATAAAGTAGCTGGGTTCAAGAATCATCATACTTAACTAGGAGAATCAATAACACTATCTGGATTCTGAATTCCTAAAGAAGCCAATCATTCTGAGCTCCAAAGGATAAAGTGAGATGCCAAAACTATTCAGAGGCAAAAAGCTAAAAGCCCCGCTCATCTAATTGATACTGATCTTCATAGATGTTTTTGGAATTCATTG
>NW_026264996.1:71855-84547 GCF_000817695.3 Arachis duranensis | reverse complement strand
AGTCTCTACACGAAAATGCTTCATTGCTCAGCCCAAGCACACACCAAGTGGGCCCGGAAGTGGATTTTTATGTCATTTACTCATCTTTGTACACCTTAGGCTACTAGTTTCTATAAGTAGGACCTTTTGCTATTGTATTTTTCATCTTTGGACATCTAGTTCTTAGATCAGATCTTGGTTCTTCTGGTTCCCTCTCTGGGGCCGAAACCAATGATCACTTTTGTTCTTATGTATTTTCAACGGTGGAGTTTCTACACACCATAGATTAAGGTGTGGAGCTCTGCTGTACCTTGAGTATTAATGCAATTACTATTGTTCTTCTATTCAATTCCGCTTGTTCTTTGTCCAAGATATCACTTGTTCTTCAACTTGATGAAGGTGATGATTGTCACGGATCATCACCATTCTCACTCATGAACAAAGTGATTGACAACCACTCTTGTTCTACAAGCATACGAGGCTTAGTGTTTATCTCTTGGATTTCTGATTGCACGATGCATGGTTGATCGCCTGACAACCGAGTGCTCGTCTGACAAACGAGCCAACCATTCCGTGAGATCAGAGTCTTCGTGGTATAGGCAAGAACTGATGGCAGCATTCAAG
Source organism: Arachis duranensis (assembly GCF_000817695.3). Classification (NCBI taxonomy): domain Eukaryota; kingdom Viridiplantae; phylum Streptophyta; class Magnoliopsida; order Fabales; family Fabaceae; genus Arachis; species Arachis duranensis. The sequence continues at coordinate 83,944 of NW_026264996.1, read as the reverse complement.
AGAATCCGGAAGGTCTAACCTTGTCTGTGGTATTCTGAGTAGGATTCAATGATTGAATGACTGTGACGTGCTTCAAACTCCGAAAGGCGGGGCGTTAGTGACAGACGCAAAAGAATCACTGGATTCTATTCCGCGCCTGACCGAGAACCGACAGATGATTAGCCTATGCTGTGACAGAGCATCAGGGACGTATTTTCACTGAGAGGATGGGAGGTAGCCATTGACAACGGTGAAACCCTACACAAGCTTGCCATGGAAAGGAGTAAGAAGGATTGGATGAAGGCAGCAGGAAAGCAGAGAGACGGAAGGGAAGGCATCTTCATATGCTTATCTGAAGCTCCCACCAATGATATACATAAGTATCTCTATCTTTATCTTTATGCTTTATTCGTTTATCACTATACCCATTTGAGTCTGCCTGACTGAGATTTACAAGTTGACCATAGCTTGCTTCATACCACCAATCTCCGTGGGATCGACCCTTACTCGCGTAAGGTTTATTACTTGGACGACCCAGTGCACTTGCTGGTTAGTTGTGCGAAGTTGTGTTTATGCCATGGTATTGAGCACCAAGTCTTTGGAGCCATTACTAGGGATTGTTTATGTTTTGAAAAGTATTGATCACAGCGTAAAAAAAAACTTGAAAAAAACCGATCAGCAAAATGTAAAAAAAAAAATCGGAGGAGCCTGCCGAAGATGAGGCTATTACGGCTCGCCTTTAGGTGTCCTCCTCTGCATAGCGTCATTTAAAGAACAAGGGTCAGCAGAACGTAAAAAAAAATCGGTCTGCACAACCTAAAAAAATGGAAAAAAACCGGTCAGCAAAATGTAAAATAAAAAAAACCAGTCAGCGCAATGTAAAAAAAACTGGAAAAAAAACCGGTCAGCACAACGTAAAAAAAAATCAGAGGAGCCTGCCGAAGATGAGGCCATTACGGCTCACCTTTAGGTGTCCTCCTCTGGATAGTGTCATTTAAAGAACAAGGGTCAGCACAACGTAAAAAAAAAATCGGTCAGCACAACCTAAAAAATGAAAAAAAAACCGGTCAGAATAATGTAAAAAAAAATTAGAGGAGCCTGCCGAAAATGAGGCCATTACGGCTCTCCTTAAAGTGTCCTCCTCTGGATAGTGTCATTTAAAGAACAAGGGTCAGCACGACGTAAAAAAAACAAAAAATCACATGTCAGCACAACCTAAAAACATGGCAAAAAACTGGTCAGCACAACGTAAAAAAATGGAAAAAAACCAGTCAGCCCAACGTAAAAAAAAATTGGAGGAGCCTGCCGAAGATGAGGCTATTACGGCTCGCCTTTAGGTGTCCTCCTCTGGATAGCGTCATTTAAAGAACAAGGGTCAGCACAACGTAAAGAAAAAAAACTGCCGGTCAGCACAATCTATAAAAATGGAAAAAAACCTGTCAACACAACATAAAAAAACCGGTCAGCACATCGTATAAAAAAATGAAAAAAAACGATCAGCACAACGTAATAAAAAAAATCGGAGGAGCCTACCGAAGATGAGGCCATTACGGCTCGCCTTTAGGAGTCCTCCTCTGGATGTCATTTAAAGAACAAGGGTCAGCACAACGTAATAAAAAAACTGGAAAAAAAACCGGCAGCACAACGAAAAAAATCAGAGGAGCCTGCCGATGATGAGGCCATTACGGCTCACCTTTAGGTGTCCTCCTCTAGATAGCGTCATTTAAAGAACAAGGGTCAGCACAAAGAAAAAAACGGTCAGCACAACCTAAAAATATAGAAAAAAACCGGTCAACACAACGTAAAACAAAACTTGAAAAAAACCGGTGAGCAAAACGTAAAAAAAAAATCGGAGGAGCCTGCCGAAGATGAGGCCATTACGGCTCGCCTTTAGGTGTCCTCCTCTGGATAGCGTCATTTAAAGAACAAGGGTCAGCACAACGTAAAAAAAAATCGGTCTGCACAACCTAAAAAAAGGAAAAAAACCGGTCAACAAAATGTAAAATAAAAAAAACCAGTCAGCGCAATGTAAAAAAAACTGTTAAAAAACCGGTTAGCACAACGTAAAAAAAAATCAGAGGAGCCTGCCGAAGATGAGGCCATTACGGCTCACCTTTAGGTGTCCTCCTCTGGATAGTGTCATTTAAAGAACAAGCGTCAGCATAACGTAAAAAAAAACCAGTCAGCACAACTTAAAAAATGGAAAAAAACCGGTCAGAATAACGTAAAAAAAGTTGGAGGAGCCTGCCGAAAATGAGGCCATTACGGCTCGCCTTTAGGTGTCCTCATCTGGATAGTGTCATTTAAAGAACAAGGGTCAGCACAACGTAAAAAAAAAAACCGGTCAGCACAACCTAAAAAAAATGGAAAAAAACTGGTCAGGACAACGTAAAAAAAAAACCGGTCAGCACAACAAAAAAAATAAAAAAATCATAGGAGACTACCGAATATGAGGCCATTACGGCTCGCCTTTAGGTGTCCTCCTATGTATAGCGTCATTTAAAGAACAAGGGTCAACACAACGTAAAAAAAAAGCCGGTCAGCAAAACCTAAAAAATGGAAAAAAACCTGGAATAAAATCGGTCAACACAACGTAAAAAATATGAAAAAAACCGGTCAGCACAACGTAAAAAAATAAAAAAACCGGTCAGCACAACCAAAAAAATGGAAAAAAATAGATCAGCACAGCGTAAAAAAAAATAAAAAAAATTGGAGTAGCCTGCCGAAGATGAGGCCATTACGGCTCGCCTTTAGGTGTCCTCCTCTGGATAGCGTCATTTAAAGAACAATGGTCAGCACAACGTAAAAAAAAACAAAAAATCACAGGTCAGCACAACCTAAAAAAATGGTAAAAAACTGGTCAGCACAACGTAAAAAAAATGAAAAAAAATCGGTCAGCACAACGTAAAAAAAAAAAATCGGAGGAGCCTGCCGAAGATGAGGCCATTACGGCTCGCCTTTAGGTGTCCTCCTCTGGATAGCGTCATTTAAAGAATAAGGGTCAGCACAACGTAATGAAAAAAAACTGCCGGTCAGCACAATCTAAAAAAATGGAAAAAAAACCTGTCAACACAACGTAAAAAAAACCGGTCAGCACAACGTATAAAAAAATGGAAAAAAATTGATCAGCACAACGTAACAAAAAAAATCGGAGGAGCCTACCGAAGATGAGGCCATTACGGCTCGCCTTTAGGTGTCCTCCTCTGTATGTCATTTAAAGAACAAGGAATAGCACAACGTAATAAAAAATACTGGAAAAAAACCGGCCAGCATAACGACAAAAAAATCGGAGGAGCCTGCCGAAGATGAGGCCATTACGGCTCGCCTTTAGGTGTCCTCCTCTGAATAGTGTCATTTAAAGAACAAGGGTCAGCACAACGTAAAAAAAAAACCGGTCAACACAACCTAAAAAACTGGAAAAAATCAGTCAGCACAACGTAAAAAAAAATTGAAAAAAACTGGTCAACACAACAAAAAAATAAAAAAATCGGAGGAGATTGCCGAACATGAGGCCGTTACGGCTCGCCTTTAGATGTCCTCCTCTGGATAGCGTCATTTAAAGAACAAGGGTCAGCACAATGTAAAAAAAAACCGGTCAGCACAAAATAAAAAATGGAAAAAACCGGTCAACACAACGTAAAAAAAAAAAACGGGTCAGCACAACGTAAAAAAATGGAAAAAAACTAGAAAAAAATTGGTCAACACAACGTAAAAAAAATGGAAAAAAACCGGTCAGCATAACGTAAAAAAAAAATAAAAAAACCGGTCAGCACAACCTAAAAAATGGAAAAAAAATAGGTCAGCACAACGTAAAAAAAATAAAAAAATTGGAGGAGCCTAAAAAAAAAAAACCGGAGGAGCCTGCCGAAGATGAGCCCATTACGGCTTGCCTTTAGGTGTCCTCCTCTGGATAGCGTCATTTAAAGAACAAGGGTCAGCACAACGTAGACAAAAAAAACCGGTTAGCACAACCTAAAAAATGGAAAAAAATCGGTCAGAACAACGTAAAAAAAAATCGGAGAAGCCTGCCGAAAATGAGGCCATTATGGCTCGCCTTTAAGTGTCTTCCTCTGGATAGCGTTATTTAAAGAATAAGGGTCAGCACAACGTAAAAAAAAAACCGGTTAGCACAACCTAAAAAAAATGGAAAAAAATCGGTCAGCACAACGTAGAAAAAATGGAAAAAAGCCGGTCAGCATAATGTAAAAAAAAATCAGAGGAGCCTACCAAAGATGAGGCCGTTACGGCTCGCCAACGTAAAAAAACAAAAACCCTTCAGCATAACGTAAAAAAAAAACCGGTCAGCAACACGTAAAAAAATGAAAAAAAAACCGGTCAGCACAACGTAAAAAAAATAAAAAAAACCGGTCAGCAAAACCTAAAAAATGGAAAAAAATAGGTCAGCACAACGTAAAAAAAAAATAAAAAAATTGGAGGAGCCTACCGAAGATGAGGCCATTACGACTCGCCTTTAGGTGTCCTCCTCTGGATAGCATCATTTAAAGAACAAGGGTCAGCACAACATAAAAAAAAAACAAAAAAATCACAGGTCAGCACAACCTAAAAAAATGGCAAAAACTGGTCAGCACAACGTAAAAAAAATGAAAAAAAACCGGACAGCACAACGTAAAAAAAAATCGGAGGAGCCTGCCGAAGATGAGGCCATTACGGCTCGCCTTTAGGTGTCCTCCTCTGGATAGCGTCATTTAAATATCAAAGGTCAGCACAACGTAATGAAAAAAAATGCCGGTCAGCACCATCTAAAAAAATGGAAAAAAACCTGTCAACACAACGTAAAAAAAACCCGGTCAGCACAACGTATAAAAAAATAAAAAAACTGATCAGCACAACATAATTAAAAAAAAATCGAAGGAGCCTACCGAAGATGAGGCCATTACGGCTCGCCTTTAGGTGTCCTCCTCTGGATGTCATTAAAAAGAACAAGGGTCAGCACAACGTAATAAAAAAAACTGGAAAAAAAAACCAGTCAGCACAACGACAAAAAAATCGGAGGAGCCTGCCGAAGATGAGGCCATCACAGCTCGCCTTTAGGTGTCCTCCTCTGGATAGCGTCATTTAAAGAACAAGGGTCAGTACAATAAAAAAACCGGTCAGCAGAACCTAAAAAATTTTAAAAAAATCGGTCAACACAATGAAAAAAAAACTGGAAAAAAACCGGTCAGCAAAACGTAAAAAAAAATCTGAGGAGCCTGCCGAAGATGAGGCCATTACGGCTCGCCTTTAGGTGTCCTCCTCTGGATAGCGTCATTTAAAGAACAAGGGTCAGCACAACGTAAAAAAAAAACCAGTCAGCACAACCTAAAAAAATGGAAAAAAATCGGTCAGCACAACGTAAAAAAAAATCGGAGGAGCCTGCCGAAAATGAGGCCATTACGGCTCGCCTTTAGGTGTCCTCCTCTGGATAGCATCATTTAAAGAACAAAGGTCAGCACAACGTAAAAAAAAAAACAAAAAATCACAGGTCAGCACAACCTAAAAAAATGGTAAAAAACTGGTCAGCACAACGTAAAAAAAATGAAAAAAACCGGTGAGCACAACGTAAAAAAAAATCGGAGGAGCCTGCCGAAGATGAGGCCATTACGGCTCGCCTTTAGGTGTCCTCCTCTGGATAGCGTCATTTAAAGAACAAAGGTCAGCACAACGTAATGAAAAAAATGGCCGGTAAGCACAATCTAAAAAAATGGAAAAAAAACCTGTCAACACAACGAAAAAAAAATCGGTCAGCACAACGTAATAAAAAAAATAGAAAAAAACTTATCAGCACAACATAATAAAAAAAAATCGGAGGAGCCTACCGAAGATGAGGCCATTACGGCTCGCCTTTAGGTTTCCTCCTCTGGATGTCATTTAAAGAACAAGGGTCAGCACAACGTAATGAAAAAAACTGGAAAAAAAACCAGTCAGCACAACGAAAAAAAAACGGAGGAGCCTGCCAAAGATGAGGCCATTACAGCTCGCCTTTAGGTGTCCTCCTCTGGATAGCGTCATTTAAAGAACAAGGGTCAGTACAATAAAAAAAACCGATCAACACGACCTAAAAAAATTGAAACAAACCGGTCAACACAATGTAAAAAAAAAAAACTGGAAAAAAACCGGTCAGCAAAACGTAAAAAAAAATCGGAGGAGCCTGCCGAAGATGAGGCCATTACAGCTCGCCTTTAGGTGTCCTCCTCTGGATAGCGTCATTTAAAGAACAAGGGTCAGCACAACGTAAAAAAAAAATCAGTCTGCACAACGTTAAAAAATGGAAAAAAAAAACGGTCAGCACAACATAAAATAAAAAAAACCAGTCAGCACAACGTAAAAAAAATTGGAAAAAAAACCGGTCATCACAACGTAAAAAAAAATCGGAGGAGCCTGCCGAAGATGTGGCCATTACGGCTCGCCATTAGGTGTCCTCCTCTGGATAGAGTCATTTAAAGAACAAGGGTCAGCACAACGTAAAAAAAAAACCGGTCAGCAAAACCTAAAAAAATAGAAAAAAATCGGTCAGCACAACGTAAAAAAAAATCGGAGGAGCCTGCCGAAAATGAGGCCATTACGGCTCGCCTTTAGGTGTCCTCCTCTAGATAGCATCATTTAAAGAATAAGGGTCAGCACATCGTAAAAAAAAAACTGGTCAGCACAACCTAAAAAAAATGGAAAAAAATCGGTCAGCACAACGTAAAAAAATGGAAAAAAATCGATCAGCACAACGTAACAAAAAAAATCAGAGGAGCCTACCGAAGATAAGGCCATTACGGCTCACCTTTAGGTGTCCTCCTTTGGATGTCATTTAAAGAACAAGGGTCAGCACAACGTAATAAAAAAAAACTAGAAAAAAACCGGTCAGCACATCGAAAAAAAAAATCGGAGGAGACTGCCGAAGATGAGGCCATTACGGCTCGCCTTTAGGTGTCCACCTCTGGATTGCGTCATTTAAAGAACAAGGGTCAGCACAAAAAAAAATCGGTCAGCACAACCTAAAAAATGTAAAAAAACCGGTTAGCACCACGTAATAAAAAAACTGGAAAAAAACCGGTCAGCAAAACATAAAAAAAAAATCGAAGGAGCCTGCCGAAGATGACGCCATTACGGCTCGCCTTTAGGTGTCCTCCTCTGGATGTCATTTAAAGAACAAGGGTCAGCACAACGTAAAAAAGAAAAAAACAAAAAATCATAGGTCAGCACAACCTAAAAAAATGGTAAAAAACTTGTCAGCACAGCGTAAAAAAATGGAAAAAAAACCGGTCTGCACAACGTAAAAAAAAAATCGGACGAGCCTGCCGAAGATGAGGCCATTACGGCTCGCCTTTAGGTGTCCTCCTCGGGATAGCGTCATTTAAAGAACAAGGGTCAGCACAACGTAATGAAAAAAAACTGCCGGTCAGCACTATCTAAAAAAATGAAAAAAAAAACCTGTGAATACAACGTAAAAAAAACCGGTCAGCACAACGTATAAAAAAATGGAAAAAATCGATCAGCACAACGTAATAAAAAAAATCAGAGGAGCGTACCGAAGATGAGGCCATTACGGCTCGCCTTTAGGTGTCCTCCTCTGTATGTCAGTTAAAGAACAAGGGTTAGCACAACGTAATAAAAAAATAGAAAAAAAACCGGTCAGCACAACGAAAAAAAAAATCAGAGGAGCCTGCCGAAGATGAGGCCATTACAGCTAGCCTTTAGGTGTCCTCCTCTGGATAACGTCATTTAAAGAACAAGGGTCAGCACACAAAAAATAAACCGGTCAACACAACCTAAAAAAATTAAAAAATACCGGTCAACACAACGTAAAAAAAAACTGGAAAAAAACCTGTCAGCAAAACGTAAAAAAAATCGGAGGAGCCTGTCGAAGATGAGGCCATTACGGCTCGCCTTTAGGTGTCCTCCTTTAGATAGCGTTATTTAAAGAACAAGGGTCAGCACAACGTAAAAAAAAATCGGTCTGCACAACCTAAAAAATGAAAAAAAAAACCAGTCAGCACAACGTAAAATAAAAAAAACCAGTCAGCACAACGTAAAAAAAACTGGAAAAAAAGCCGGTCAGCACAACGTACAAAAAAATCGGAGGAGCCTGCCGAAGATGAGGCCATTACGACTCGCCTTTAGGTATCCTCCTCTGGATAGCGTCATTTAAAGAAGAAGGGTTAGCACAACGTACAAAAAAACCGATCAGCACAACCTAAAAAAATGGAAAAAAAACCGGTCAGCACAACATAAAAAAAAATTGGAGGAGCCTGCCGAAAATGAGGCCATTACGGCTCGCATTTAGGTGTCCTCCTCTAGATAGCGTCATTTAAAGAACAAAGGTCAGCACAACATAAAGGTGTCCTCCTCTGGATAGCATCATTTAAAGAACAAGGGTCAGCACAATGTAAAAAAAAAAAAACCGGTCAGCACATCCTAAAAAAATGGAAAAAAATCGGTCAGCACAACATAAAAAAATGGAAAAAAACCGGCCAGCATATCGTAAAAAAATTGGAAAAAGACCGGCCAACAAAGCGTAAAAAAAAACCGGAGGAGCCTGCCGAAGATGAGGCCGTTACGGCTTGCCTTTAGGTGTCCTCCTCTGGATAGCGTCATTTAAAGAACAAGGGTCAGCGCAACGTAGAAAAAAAACCGGTCAGCACAACCTAAAAAATGAAAAAAAACCGGTCAGAACAACGTAAAAAAATATCGGAGAAGCCTGCCGAAAATGAGGCCATTACAACTCGCCTTTAAATGTCCTCCTCTGGATTGCATTATGTAAAGAATAAGGGTCAAAACAACGTAAAAAAAACGGTCAGCACAACCTAAAAAAAATGGAAAAAAAACCGGTCAGCACAACGTAAAATAAAAAAAACCAGTCAGCACAACGTAAAATAAAAAAAACCAGTCAGCACAACGTAAAAAAAACTGGAAAAAAAGCCGGTCAGCACAACGTACAAAAAAATCGGAGGAGCCTGCCGAAGATGAGGCCATTACGACTCGCCTTTAGGTATCCTCCTCTGGATAGCGTCATTTAAAGAAGAAGGGTTAGCACAACGTACAAAAAAACCGATCAGCACAACCTAAAAAAATGGAAAAAAAACCGGTCAGCACAACATAAAAAAAAATTGGAGGAGCCTGCCGAAAATGAGGCCATTACGGCTCGCGCAAAACGTAAAAAAAAATCGATGGAGCCTGCCGAAGATGAGGCCATTACGGCTCGCCTTAGGTGTTCTCCTCTGAATGTCATTTAAAGAACAAGGGTCAGCACAACGTAAAAAAAAAACAAAAAATCATAGGTCAGCACAACCTAAAAAAATGGTAAAAAACTTGTCAGCACAGCGTAAAAAAATGGAAAAAAAACCGGTCAGCACAACGTAAAAAAAAAATCGGACGAGCCTGCCGAAGATGAGGCCATTACGGCTCGCCTTTAGGTGTCCTCCTCGGGATAGCGTCATTTAAAGAACAAAGGTCAGCACAACGTAATGAAAAAAAACTGCCGGTCAGCACTATTTAAAAAAACGGAAAAAAAACCTGTGAATACAACGTAAAAAAAACCGGTCAGCACAACGTATAAAAAAATGGAAAAAACCGATCAGCACAACGTAATAAAAAAATCGGAGGAGCCTACCGAAGATGAGGCCATTACGGCTCGCCTTTAGGTGTCCTCCTCTGTATGTCATTTAAAGAACAAGGGTCAGCACAACGTAATAAAAAACAGAAAAAATACCGGTCAGCACAAAAAAAATCAGAGGAGCCTGCCGAAGATGAGGCCATTACAGCTAGCCTTTAGGTGTCCTCCTCTAGATAACGTCATTTAAAGAACAAGGGTCAGCACACAAAAAAAAACCGGTCAACACAACCTAAAAAGGATAGCGTCATTTAAAGAACAAGGGTCAGCACAACGAAAAAAAAAAAAACGGTCAGCACAACCTAAAAAAATGGAAAAAAATTAGTCAGCACAACGTAAAAAAAATCGGAGGAGCCTGCCGAAGATGAGGCCATTACGGCTCGCCTTTAGGTGTCCTCATTTAGATAGCGTTATTTAAAGGACAAGGGTCAGCACAACGTAAAAAAAAAATCGGTCTGCACAACCTAAAAAATGAAAAAAAAAAACAGTCAGCACAACGTAAAAAAAACTGGAAAGAAAGCCGGTCAACACAACGTACAAAAAAATCGGAGGAGCCTGCCGAAGATGAGGCCATTACGACTCGCCTTTAGGTATCCTCCTCTGGATAGCGTCATTTAAAGAAGAAGGGTTAGCACAACGTACAAAAAAACCGATCAGCACAACCTAAAAAAATGGAAAAAAAACCGGTCAGCACAACATAAAAAAAATCGGAGGAGCCTGCCGAAAATGAGGCCAAAAAAACCAGTCAGAACAACGTAAAAAAAATCGGAGAAGCCTGCCGAAAATGAGGCCATTACGACTCGCCTTTAAGTGTCCTCCTCTTGATAGCGTTATTTAATGAATAAGGGTTAGCACAACGTAAAAAAAAAAAAACCGGTCAGCACATCCTAAAAAAATGGAAAAAAATCGGTCAGCACAACATAAAAAAATGGAAAAAAACCGGCCAGCATAACGTAAAAAAAATTGGAAAAAAACCGGCCAACACAGCGTAAAAAAAAAACGGAGGAGCCTGCCGAAGATGAGGCCGTTACGGCTTGCCTTTAGGTGTCCTCCTCTGGATAGCGTCATTTAAAGAACAAGGGTCAGCGCAACGTAGAAAAAAAACCGGTCAGCACAACCTAAAAATTGGAAAAAAACCGGTCAGAACAACGTAAAAAAATATCGGAGAAGCCTGCCAAAAATGAGGCCATTACAACTCGCCTTTAAGTGTCCTCCTCTGGATTGCATTATGTAAAGAATAAGGGTCAACACAACGTAAAAAAAAACGGTCAGCACAACCTCACAGGTCAGCACAACCGAAAAACATGGTAAAAAACTGGTCAGGACAACGTAAAAAAAATGGAAAAAAACCAGTCAGCCCAACGTAAAAAAAAAAATTGGAGGAGCCTGCCGAAGATGAGGCCATTACGACTCGCCTTTAGGTGTCCTCCTCTGGATAGCGTCATTTAAAGAACAATGGCCAGCACAACGTAAAAAAAAACTGGTCAGCACAACGTAAAAAAAATGGAAAAAAACCGGTCAACACAACGTAAAAAAAAAATAAAAAAACCGGTCAGCAAAACCTAAAGAATGGAAAAAAAATAGGTCAGCACAACGTAAAAAAAATTAAAAAAAATTGGAGGAGCCTGCCGAAGATGAGGCCATTACGGTTCGCCTTTAGGTGTCCTCCTCTGGATAGCATCATTTAAAGAACAAGGGTCAGCACAACGTAAAAAAAAAAAACAAAAAATCACAGGTCAGCACAACCTAAAAAAATGGTAAAAAACTGGTCAGCACAACGTAAAAAAAATGAAAAAAAAACGGTAAGCACAACGTAAAGAAAATCGGAGGAGCCTGCCAAAGATGAGGCCATTACGGCTCGCCTTTAGGTGTCCTCCTCTGGATAGCATCATTTAAAGAACAAAGGTCAGCATAACGTAATGAAAAAAAAACTGCCGATAAGCACAATCTAAAAAAATGGAAAAAAACCTGTCACCACAACGTAAAAAAAAACCGGTCAGCACAATGTATAAAAAATAGAAAAAAACTGATCAGCACAACATAATAAAAAAAATCGGAGGAGCCTACGGAAGATGAGGCCATTACGGCTCGCCTTTAGGTGTACTCCTCTGGATAGCATCATTTAAAGAACAAGGGTCAGCACAACGTAATGAAAAAAAACTGCCGGTCAGCACAATCTAAAAAAATGGAAAAAAAACCTGTCAACACAACGTAAAAAAAACCGGTTAGCACAACGGAATAAAAAAAATCGTAGGAGCCTACCGAAGATGAGGCCATTACGGCTCGCCTTTAGGTGTCCTCCTCTGTATGTCATTTAAAGAACAAGGGTCAGCACAACGTAATAAAAAAAACTGAAAAAAAAACCGGTCAGCACAACGAAAAAAAATCGGAGGAGCCTGCCGAAGATGAGGCCATTACGGCTCGCCTTTAGGTGTCCTCCTCTGGATAGCATCATTTAAAGAACAAGGGTCAGCACAACGTAAAAAAAAAAAAACAAAAAATAAACAGAAAC
>NW_026264996.1:52780-69557 GCF_000817695.3 Arachis duranensis | reverse complement strand
GAAAAAAAAATTGGAAAAAAACCGGTCAGCACAACGAAAAAAAAATCGGAGGAGCCTGCCGAAGATGAGCCCATTATAGCTCGCCTTTAAGTGTCCTCCTCTGGATAGCGTCGTTTAAAGAACAAGGGTCAGCACAACGCAAAAAAAATCGAAAGAGCATGCCGAAGATAAGGCCATTACGGCTCGCCTTTAGGTGTCCTCCTCTGGATGGCGTCATTTAAAGAACAAGGATCAGCACAACGTAAAAGAAAAAGCGGTCAGCACAACCTAAAAAAATGGAAAAAAACCGGTCAGCACAACGTAAAAAAAATCGGAGGAGCCTGCCGAAAATAAGGCCGTTACGACTCGCCTTTAAGTGTCCTCCTCTGGATAGTGTTATTTAAAGAATAAGGGTCAGCACAACGTAAAAAAAAAACCGGTCAGCACAACCTAAAAAAAATGGATAAAAATCGGTTAGCACAACGTAGAAAAAATGGAAAAAAGCCGGTCAGCATAACGTAAAAAAAAATCAAAGGAACCTGCCGAAGATGAGGTCGTTACGGCTCCCCAACGTAAAAAAAAAAAACCGGTCAGCACAGTGTAAAAAAAAACCCGGTCAGCACAACGTAAAAAAATGGAAAAAAATCGGTCAGCACAACGTAAAAAAAATAAAAAAACCGGTCAACAAAACCTAAAAAATGGAAAAAAAATAGGTCAGCACATCGTAAAAAAAAATGAAAAAAACTAGAGGAGCCTACCGAAGATGAGGCCATTACAGCTCGCCTTTAGGTGTCCTCCTCTGGATAGCATCATTTAAAGAACAAGGGTCAGCACAACGTAAAAAAAAACAAAAAATCACCGGTCAGCACAACTTATAAAAATGGTAAAAAACTGGTCAGCAAAACGTAAAAATAATGAAAAAAATTCGGTCGGCATAACGTAAAAAAAAAATCGGAGGAGCCTGCCGAAGATGAGGCCATTACGGCTCGCCTTTAGGTGTCCTCCTCTAGATAGCGGCATTTAAAGAACAAAGGCCAGCACAACGTAATGAAAAAAAAACTGCCGGTCAGCACAATCTAAAAAAATAGAAAAAAACCTGTCAACACAACGTAAAAAAAAACGGTCAGCACTACGTATAAAAAAATAAAAAAAATTGATCAGCACAACATAATAAAAAAAATCGGAGGAGCCTACCGAAGATGAGGCCATTACGGCTCGCCTTTGGGTGTCCTCCTCTGGATGTCATTTAAAGAACAAGGGTCAGCACAACGTAATAAAAAAAACCAGTCAGCACAACGAAAAAAAAATCGGAGGAGCCTCCCGAAGATGAGGCCATTACAGCTCGCCTTTAGGTGTCCTCCTCTGGATAGCGTCATTTAAAGAATAAAGGTCAGTACAATAAAAAAAACTGGTTAGCAGAACCTAAAAAAATTGAAAAAAACCGGTCAACATAATGTAAAAAAAACTGGAAAAAAACCGGTCAGCAAAATGTAAAAAAAAATCGGGGGAGCCTGCAAAACCTGTCAGCAAAACGTAAAAAAAATCGGAGGAGCCTGTCGAAGATGAGGCCATTACGGCTCGCCTTTAGGTGTCCTCCTTTAGATAGCGTTATTTAAAGAACAAGGGTCAGCACAACGTAAAAAAAAATCGGTCTGCACAACCTAAAAAATGAAAAAAAAAACCAGTCAGCACAACGTAAAATAAAAAAAACCAGTCAGCACAACGTAAAAAAAAAACTGGAAAAAAAGCCGGTCAGCACAACGTACAAAAAAATCGGAGGAGCCTGCCGAAGATGAGGCCATTACGACTCGCCTTTAGGTATCCTCCTCTGAATAGCGTCATTTAAAGAAGAAGGGTTAGCACAACGTACAAAAAAACCGATCAGCACAACCTAAAAAAATGGAAAAAAAACCGGTCAGCACAACATAAAAAAAAATCGGAGGAGCCTGCCGAAAATGAGGCCATTGCGGCTCGCCTTTAGGTGTCCTCCTCTAGATAGCGTCATTTAAAGGACAAAGGTCAGCACAACGTAAAAAAAAAAAACCGGTCAGCACATCCTAAAAAAATGGAAAAAAATCGGTCAGCACAACATAAAAAAATGGAAAAAAACCGGCCAGCATAACGTAAAAAAAATTGGAAAAAAACCGGCCAACACAGCGTAAAAAAAAACGGAGGAGCCTGCCGAAGATGAGGCCGTTACGGCTTGCCTTTAGGTGTCCTCCTCTGGATAGCGTCATTTAAAGAACAAGGGTCAGCGCAACGTAGAAAAAAAACCGGTCAGCACAACCTAAAAATTGGAAAAAAACCGGTCAGAACAACGTAAAAAAATATCGGAGAAGCCTGCCGAAAATGAGGCCATTACAACTCGCCTTTAAGTGTCCTCCTCTGGATTGCATTATGTAAAGAATAAGGGTCAACACAACGTAAAAAAAAACGGTCAGCACAACCTAAAAAAAATGGAAAAAAATCGATCAGCACAACGTAGAAAAAATGGAAAAAATCCTGTCAACATAACGTAAAAAAAATCAGAGGAGACTGCCGAAGATGAGGTCGTTACGGCTCGCCAACGTAAAAAAACAAAAATCGGCCAGCACAACGTAAAAAAAAACTGGTCAGCACAACGTAAAAAAATGGAAAAAAACCGGTCAACACAACGTAAAAAAAAAATAAAAAAACCGGTCAGCAAAACCTAAAGAATGGAAAAAAAATAGGTCAGCACAACGTAAAAAAAAATAAAAAAAATTGGAGGAGCCTACCGAAGATGAGGCCATTACGGCTCGCCTTTAGGTGTCCTCCTCTGGATAGCATCATTTAAAGAACAAGGGTCAGCACAACGTAAAAAAAAAAAAAAACAAAAAATCACAGGTCAGCACAACCTAAAAAAATGGTAAAAAACTGGTCAGCACAACGTAAAAAAAATGAAAAAAAACGGTAAGCACAACGTAAAGAAAATCGGAGGAGCCTGCCGAAGATGATGCCATTACGGCTCGCCTTTAGGTGTCCTCCTCTGGATAGCATCATTTAAAGAACAAAGGTCAGCATAACGTAATGAAAAAAAACTGCCGGTCAGCACAATCTAAAAAAATGGAAAAAAACCTGTCACCACAACGTAAAAAAAAAACCGGTCAGCACAACGTATAAAAAATAGAAAAAAACTGATCAGCACAACATAATAAAAAAAATCGGAGGAGCCGACGGAAGATGAGGCCATTACAGCTCGCCTTTAGGTGTACTCCTCTGGATAGCATCATTTAAAGAACAAGGGTCAGCACAACGTAATAAAAAAAAACTGCCGGTCAGCACAATCTAAAAAAATGGAAAAAAACCTGTGAACACAACGTAAAAAAAAACCGGTTAGCACAACGGAATAAAAAAAATCGTAGGAGCCTACCGAAGATGAGGCCATTACGGCTCGCCTTTAGGTGTCCTCCTCTGTATGTCATTTAAAGAACAAGGGTCAACACAACGTAATAAAAAAAACTGAAAAAAAAACCGGTCAGCACAACGAAAAAAAATCGGAGGAGCCTGCCGAAGATGAGGCCATTACAGCTCGCCATTAGGTGTCTTCCTCTGGATAACGTCATTTAAAGAACAAGGGTCAGCACAAAAAAAAAACCGGTTTGCACAACCTAAAAAAATAAAAAAATACCGGTCAACACAACGAAAAAAAACCTGGAAAAAACCAGTCAGCAAAACGTAAAAAAAAATTGGAGGAGCCTTCCGAACATGAGGCCATTACGGCTAGCCTTTAGGTGTCCTCCTTTGGATAGCGTCATTTAAAGAACAAGGGTCAGCAGAACGTAAAAAAAAAAAATCGGTCTGCACAACCTAAAAAATGGAAAAAAACCAGTCAGCACAACGTAAAATAAAAAAAAACCAGTCAGCACAACGTAAAAAAAAACTGGAAAAAAAGCCGATCAGCACAACGTAAAAAAAAATTTGGAGGAGCCTGCCAAAGATGAGGCCATTACGGCTCGCCTTTAGGTGTCCTCCTCTGGATAGCGTCATTTAAAGAACAATGGTCAGCACAACGTATAAAAAAACCGATCAGCACAACCTAAAAAAATGGAAAAAAATCGGTCAGCACAACGTAAAAAAAATCGGAGGAGCCTGCCGAAAATGAGGCCGTTACGACTCGCCTTTAAGTGTCCTCCTCTGGATAGCGTTATTTAAAGAATAAGGGTCAGCACAACGTAAAAAAAAAACCGGTCAGCACAACCTAAAAAAATGGATAAAAATCGGTTAGCACAACGTAGAAAAATTGGAAAAAAGCCGGTCAGCATAACGTAAAAAAAAATCAAAGGAACCTGACCGGTCAGCAAAATGAAAAAAAAAACAGGTTAGCACAATGTAAAAAAAAGGAAAAAAACGGTCCCAACAACGTAAAAAAAACCTGTCAGCACAGCGTAAAAAAAGGGAAAAACCCGGTCAGCACAACGTAAAAAAATGGAAAAAAATCGGTCAGCACAACGTAAAAAAAAATAAAAAAACCGGTCAACAAAACCTAAAAAATGGAAAAAAAAATAGGTCAGCACAAGGTAAAAAAAATGAAAAAAACTAGAGGAGCCTACCGAAGATGAGGCCATTACAGCTCGCCTTTAGGTGTCCTCCTCTGGATAGCATCATTTAAAGAACAAGGGTCAGCACAACGTAATGAAAAAAAAACTGCCGGTCAGCACAATCTAAAAAAATGGAAAAAAACCTGTCAACACAACGTAAAAAAAAAACAGTCAGCACTACGTATAAAAAAATAAAAAAAAAACTGATCAGCACAACATAATAAAAAAAAATCGGAGGAGCCTACCGAAGATGAGGCCATTACGGCTCGCCTTTAGGTGTCCTCCTCTGGATGTCATTTAAAGAACAAGGGTCAGCACAACGTAATAAAAAAAACTGGAAAAAAAACCAGTCAGCACAACGAAAAAAAAAATCGGAGGAGCCTGCCGAAGATGAGGCCATTACAGCTCGCCTTTAGGTGTCCTCCTCTGGATAGCGTCATTTAAAGAACAAGGGTCAGCACAACGTAAAAAAAACAAAAAATCACAGGTCAGCACAACTTAAAAAAATGGTAAAAAACTGGTCAGCACAACGTAAAAAAAATGAAAAAAAAAATCGGTCAGCACAACGTAAAAAAAATCGGAGGAGCCTGCCGAAGATGAGGCCATTACGGCTCGCCTTTAGGTGTCCTCCTCTGGATAGCATCATTTAAAGAACAAGGGTCAGCACAATGTAAAAAAAAAACAAAAAATCACAGGTCAGCACAACCTATAAAAATGGTAAAAAACTTGTCAGCAAAACGTAAAAATAATGAAAAAAATTCGTTCGGCACAACGTAAAAAAAATCGGAGGAGCTTGCCGAAGATGAGGCCATTACGGCTCGCCTTTAGGTGTCCTCCTCTGGATAGCGTCATTTAAAGAACAAAGGTCAGCACAACGTAATGAAAAAAAATTGCCGGTCAGCACAATCTAAAAAAATGGAAAAAACCTGTCAACAAAACGTAAAAAAAAAAAACGGTCAGCACTACGTAAAAAAAAAATAGAAAAAAACTGATCAGCACAGCATAATAAAAAAAAAATCGGAGGAGCCTACCGAAGATGAGGCCATTACGGCTTGCCTTTAGGTGTCCTCCTCTGGATGTCATTTAAAGAACAAGGGTCAGCACAACGTAATAAAAAAAACTGGAAAAAAACCAGTCAGCGCAACGAAAAAAAATTGGAGGAGCCTGCCGAAGATGAGGCCATTACAGCTCGCCTTTAGGTGTCCTCCTCTGGATAGTGTCATTTAAAGAGCAAGGGTCAGTCCATGAAAAAAAACCGGTCAGCACAACCTAAAAAAGTTGAAAAAAACCGGTCAAAAGAATGTAAAAAAAAAACTGGAAAAAAACCGGTCAGCAAAACGTAAAAAAAAAATCGGAGGAGCCTGCCGAAGATGAGGCCATTACAGCTCGCCTTTAGGTTTCCTCCTCTGGATAGCGTCATTTAAAGAACAAAAGCCAGCACAACGTAAAAAAAAAAATCGTTCTGCACAACCCAAAAAAATGGAAAAACACCGGTCAGCACAACGTAAAATAAAAAAAAAACCAGTCAGCACAACGTAAAAAAAAAAATTGGAAAAAAACTGGTCAGCACAATGTAAAAAAAATCGGAGGAGCCTGCCGAAGATGAGGCCATTGCGGCTCGCCATTAGGTGCCTCCTCTGGATAGCGTCATTTAAATAACAAGGGTTAGCACAACGTAAAAAAAAACCGGTCAGCACAACGTAAAAAAATCGGAGGAGCCTGCCAAAAATGAGGCCATTACGGCTCGCCTTTAGGTGTCCTGCTCTGGATAGCATCATTTAAAGAATAAGGGTTAGCACATCGTAAAAAAAACCGGTCCGCACAACCTAAAAAAATGGAAAAAAATTGGTCAGCACAGCGTAAAAAAATGGAAAAAAATCGATCAGCACAACGTAATAAAAAAATTAGAGGAGCCTACCGAAGATAAGGCCATTACGGCTCGCCTTTAGGTGTCCTCCTCTGGATGTCATTTAAAGAACAAGGGTCTGCACAACGTAATAAAAAAAACTGGAAAAAACCGGTTAGCACATCGAAAAAAAAATCGGAGGAGCCTGCCGAAGATGAGGCCATTACGGCTCGCCTTTAGGTGTCCTCATTTGGATTGCATCATTTAAAGAACAAGGGTCAGCACAAAAAAAAAACCGATCAGCACAACCTAAAATGATGGAAAAAACTGGTCAGCAC
Source organism: Arachis duranensis (assembly GCF_000817695.3). Lineage (NCBI taxonomy): Eukaryota > Viridiplantae > Streptophyta > Magnoliopsida > Fabales > Fabaceae > Arachis > Arachis duranensis. The sequence goes on along the minus strand of NW_026264996.1, from coordinate 62,835 downwards.
CACGTAATAAAAAATCTGGAAAAAAACCGGTCAGCAAAATGTAAAAACAAAAAATTTGAAGGAGCCTGCCGAAGATGAGGCCATTACGGCTCGCCTTTAGGTGTCCTCCTCTGGATGTCATTTAAAGAACAAGGGTCAGCACAACGTAAAAAAAAAACAAAAAATCACAGGTCAGCACAACCTAAAAAAATGGTAAAAAACTGGTCAGCACAAAGTAAAAAAAAATGGAAGAAAACTGGTCAGCACAACGTAAAAAAAAATCGGAGGAGCCTGCCGAAGATGAGGCCATTACGGCTCGCCTTTAGGTGTCATCCTCTGGATAGCGTCATTTAAAGAACAAGGGACAGCACAACGTAATGAAAAAAAACTGCCGGCAGCACAATCTAAAAAAATGGAAAAAAAACCTGTCAACACAACGTAAAAAAACCGGTCAGCACAACGTATAAAAAAATGGAATAAAACCGATCAGCACAACGTAATAAAAAAATCAGAGGAGCCTACCGAAGAGCCTACTGAAGATGAGGCCATTACGGCTCGCCTTTAGGTTTCCTCCTCTGTATGTCATTTAAAGAACAAGGGTCAGCACAACGTAATAAAAAAAAACTGGAAAAAAATCGGTCAGCACAACGAAAAAAAAATTGGAGGAGCCTGCCGAAGATGAGGCCATTACAGCTCGCCTTTAGGTGTCCTCCTCTGGATAACGTCATTTAAAGAACAAGGGTCAGCACAAAAAAAAAACCAGTCAGCACAACCTAAAAAAATTAAAAAATTCCGGTCAACACAACGTAAAAAAAAATTGGAAAAAAACCGGTCAGCAAAACGTAAAAAAAAAATTGGAGGAGCCTGTCGAAGATGAGGCCATTATGGCTCGCCTTTAGGTGTCCTCCTTTGGATAGCGTCATTTAAAGAACAAGGGTCAGCACAATGTAAAAAAAAAATCGGTCTGCACAACCTAAAAAATGGAAAAAAACTAGTTACACAACGTAAAATAAAAAAAAACCAGTCAGCGCAACGTAAAAAAACTGGAAAAAAAGCCGGTCAGCACAACGTAAAAAAAAAATCGGAGGAGCCTGCCGAAGATGAGGCCATTACGGCTCGCCTTTAGGTGTCCTCCTCTGAATAGCGTCATTTAAAGAACAAGGGTCAGCACAATGTACAAAAAAACCGATCAGCACAACCTAAAAAATTCAAAAAAACCGGTCAGCACAACGTAAAAAAAATCGGAGGAGCCTGCCGAAAATGAGGCCATTACGGCTCGCCCTTAGGTGTCCTCCTCTAGATAGCGTCATTTAAAGAACAAAGGTCAGCACAACGTAAAAAAAATGGAAAAAAATCGGTCAGCACATTGTAAAAAAATGGAAAAAAACCGGCCAGCATAACGTAAAAAAAATTGGAAAAAAAGCGGCCAACATAGCGTAAAAAAAAAGTCGGAGGGGCATGCCGAAGATGAGGCCGTTACGGCTTGCCTTTAGGTGTCCTCCTCTGGATAGCGTCATTTAAAGAACAAGGGTCAGCACAACGTAGAAAAAAACCGGTCAGCACAACCTAAAAAATGGAAAAAAACCAGTCAGAACAACGTAAAAAAAATCGGAGAAGCCTGCCGAAAATGAGGCCATTACGACTCGCCTTTAAGTGTCCTCCTCTTGATAGCGTTATTTAATGAATAAGGGTTAGCACAACGTAAAAAAAAAAAAACCGGTCAGCACAACCTAAAAAAATGGAAAAAAATCGGTCAGCACAATGTAGAAAAAATGGAAAAAAGCCGGTCAGCATAACGTAAAAAAAAAATCAATGGAGCCTGCCGAAGATGAGGCCATTAAGGCTTGCCATTAGGTGTCCTCCTCTGGATAGCGTCATTTAAAGAACAAGGGTCAGCACAACGTAAAAAAAAAAAAACGGTCAGCACAACCTAAAAAAATGGAAAAAAATTAGTCAGCACAACGTAAAAAAAATCGGAGGAGCCTGCCGAAAATGAGGCCATTACGGCTCGCCTTTAGATGTCCTCCTCTGGATAGCATCATTTAAAGAATAAGGGTCAGCACATCGTAAAAAAAAAATGGTCAGCACAACCTAAAAAAAATGGAAAAAAATCGGTCAGCACAACGTAAAAAATTGGAAAAAAATCGATCAGCACAACGTAATAAAAAAAATCAGAGGAGCCTACCGAAGATAAGGCCATTACGGCTCGCCTTTAGGTGTCCTCCTCTGGATGTCATTTAAAGAACAAGGGTCAGCACAACGTAATAAAAAAAACTGGAAAAAAATCGGTCAGCACAACGAAAAAAAAATCGGAGGAGCCTGCCGGAGATGAGGCCATTACGGCTCGCCTTTAGGTGTCCTCCTCTGGATTGCGTCATTTAGGTAGCGTTTGTTTTGCAATACTGGGACAGAGACTGAGAGACTGAGACACAGTATCATGTTTGTTGGCTCAGAGACTGGTACTAAAATTTCTGTCTTTGTCCCCAAAATTTCAGTATTTCAGTGCCTCCAAAATGTAAGGACACAGGGGACTGGTATTTTTAGAAATAGAGACTGAAACTTTAATAATATTTTATACCTAAAATACTCTCATTTTAATTAATTAATTCCAATTTTATCCTTTGTGCAAATTAAATTAGAGTTTTATTCTTGTTTTAATTTTTGTCTCTCACTTGGCACCAAACAAAATACTAAAACTTATTTCAGTCTCTGTCTCTTAGTTTCGGTCTCTCAATCTCAGTCTTTCAGTATCTGTCTCTCCACCAAACGCTATGTAAAGAACAAGGGTCAGTACAAAAAAACCGGTCAGCACAACCTAAAAAAATGGAAAAAAACCGGTCAGCACCACGTAATAAAAAAACTGGAAAAAAACCGGTCAGCAAAACGTAAAAAAAAAATCGAAGGAGCCTGCCAAAGATGAGGCCATTATGGCTCGCTTTTAGGTGTCCTCCTCTGGATAGCGTCATTTAAAGAACAAGGGTCAGCACAACGTAAAAAAAAAACGGTCAGCACAACCTAAAAAAATGGAAAAAAACCGGTAAGCACAACGTAAAAAAAAATTGGACGAGCCTGCCGAAGATGAGGCCATTACGGCTCGCCTTTTTGTGTCCTCCTCTGGATAGCGTAATTTAAAGAACAAGGGTCAGCACAACGTAAAAAAAAAACCGGTCAGCACAACCTAAAAAATTGGAAAAAAATCGGTCAACACAACATAAAAAAAAAACCTGTCAGCACAACGTAAAAAAAATGGAAAAAAACTGGAAAAAAATTGGTCAACACAATGTAAAAAAAGGAAAAAACCCGGTCAGCACAACGTAAAAAAAAAATAAAAAAGCCGGTCAGCTCAACCTAAAAAATGGAAAAAAAATAGGTCAGCACAACATAAAAAAAAATTGGAGGAGCCTGCCGAAGATGAGGCCATTACGGCTCGCCTTTAGGTGTCCTCCTCTGGATAGCGTTATTTAAAGAACAAGGGTCAGCACAACGTAAAAAAAAAACTAGAAAAAAACCGGTCAGCAAAATATAAAAAAAAATCGGAGGAGCCTACCGAAGATGAGGCCATTACGGCTCACCTTTAGGTGTCCTCCTCTGGATAGCGTCATTTAAAGAACAAGGGTCAGCACAACGTAAAAAAAAAAACCGGTCAGCACAACCTGAAAAAATGGAAAAAAACCGGTCAGCACAACGTAAAAAAAAACCGATCAGCACAACGCAAAAAAAAAATGGAACAAAAAAACCGATCAGCACAACATAAAAAAAATGGAGGAGCCTACCGAAGATGAGGCCATTACGGCTCGCCTTTAGGTGTCCTCCTCTCGATGTCATTTAAAGAACAAGGGTCAGCACAACATAAAAAAAATGGAAAAAAAACTGGTCAGCACAACGTAAAAAAAAAAAAAAAAAAAACTGCCGGTCAGCGCAGGACAATCTAAAAAAATGGAAAAAAAACCTGTCAACACAACGTAAAAAAAAATGATCAGCACAAACGTAATAAAAAAAATCGGGGGAGCCTACCGAAGATAAGGCCATTACGGCTCGCCTTTAGGTGTCCTCCTCTGGATGTCATTTAAAGAACAAGGGTCAGCAAAACGTAATAAAAAAATTGGTAAAAAATCGGTCAGCACAACGAAAAAAAAATCGAAGGAGCCTGCCGAAGATGAGGTCATTAAGGCTCGCCTTTAGGTGTCCTCCTCTGGATAGCGTCATTTAAAGAACAAGGGTCAGCACAAAAAAAAAAACCGGTCAGCACAACCTAAAAAAATGGAAAAAAACCAGTCAGCATAATGTAAAAAAAAAACTGGAAAAAAACCGATCAGCAAAACGTAAAAAAAAAAATCGGAGGAGCCTGCCGAAGATGAGGCCATTACGGCTCACCTTTAGGTGTCCTCCTCTGGATAGCGTCATTTAAAGAACAAGGGTCAGCACAACGTAAAAAAAAACCGGTCAGCACAACCTAAAAAAAGAACCAGTCAGCACAACGTATAAAAAAATGGAAAAAAACCGATCAGCACAACGTAAAAAAAATTGGAAGAGCCTACCGAAGATGAGGCCATTATGGCTCGTCTTTAGGTGTCCTCCTCTGGATGTCATTTAAAGAACAAGGGTCAGCACAACGTAAAAAAAATGGAAGAAAAACTGGTCAGCACAATGAAAAAAAAAACAAAAAAACAAAAGAAAACAAAAAAAATCGGAGGAGCCTGCTGAAGATGTGGCCATTACGACTCGCCTTTAGGTGCCCTCCTCTGGATAGCGTCATTTAAAGAACAAGAGTAAGCACAATGTAAAAAAAAATCGAACGGTCAGCATAACCCAAAAAATGGAAAAAAAAACTGATCAGAACAACGTAAAAAAATAAATCGGAGGAGCCTGCCGAAGATGAGGCCATTACGGCTCGCCTTTAGGTGTCCTCCTCTGGATAGCGTCATTTAAAGAACAAGGGTCAGCGCAACGTAAAAAAAAATCGGTCAGCACAACCTAAAAAAATGGAAAAAACCGGTCAACACAACGTAAAAAAAATGATCGGCACAACATAAAAAAAATGGAAAAAAACTGGAAAAAAACCGGTCAACACAACATAAAAAAATGGAAAAAAACCGGTCAGCACAACGTAAAAAAAAATCGGTCAGCACAACCTAAAAAATGGAAAAAAATATGTCAGCACAACGTAAAAAAAAAAATTGCAGGAGCCTGCCGAACATGAGGCCATTACGGCTCGCCTTTAGGTGTCCTCCTCTAGATAGCATTATTTAAAGAACAAGGGTCAGCACAACGTAAAAAAAAACGGTCAGCACAACCTAAAAAATTGGTAAAAAACCGGTCAGCACAACGTAAAAAAAATTGGTAAAAAAACCGGTCAGCACAACGTAAAAAAAAATTGAAGGAGTCTGCCGAAGATGAGGCCATTACAGCTCGCCTTTAGGTGTCCTCTTCTGGATAGCGTCATTTAAAGAACAAGGGTCAGCACAACGTAAAAAAAAAATTGCCGGTCTACACAATCTAAAAAAATTGAAAAAAACCTGTCAGCACAACGTAAAAAAAAACCGGTAAGCACAACGAATAAAACAATGGAAAAAACTTATCAACACAACGTAATAAAAACGGAGGAGCCTTCCAAAGATGAGGCCATTACGGCTCGCCTTTAGGTGTCCTCCTCTGGATGTCATTTAAAGAACAAGGGTCAGCACAACGTAATAAAAAAAATTGGAAAAAAAACCGGTCAGCACAACGAAAAAAAATCGGTGGAGCCTGCCGAAGATGAGGTCATTAAGGATCGCCTTTAGGTGTCCTCCTCTGGATAGCGTCATTTAAAGAACAAGGGTCAGCGCAATGTAAAAAAAAATCGGTCAGCACAACCTAAAAAAATGGAAAAAAACCAGTCAACACAATCTAAAAAAAAAACGGTCAGCAAAACGTAAAAAAAAATCGGAGGAGCCTGCCGAAGATGAGGCCATTACGGCTCGCATTTAGGTGTCCTCCTCTAGATAGCGTCATTTAAAGAACAAGGGTCAGCACAACGTAAAAAAAAAACTGGTCAGCACAACCTAAAAAAATGGAAAAAAACCGGTCAGCACAACGTAAAAAAAAACGGTCAGCACAACGTAAAAAAAACCTGTCAGCACAACGTATAAAAAATGGAAAAAAAACTGATCAGCACAACGTAAAAAAAATTGGAAGAGCCTACCGAAGATGAGGCCATTACGGCTCGCCTTTAGGTGTCCTCCTCTGGATGTCATTTAAAGAACAAGGGTCAGCACAACGTAAGAAAAATGGAAGAAAAACTGGTCAGCACTACGAAAAAAAAAAACAAAAAAACAAAAGAAAAACAAAAAAAAAATTGGAGGAGCCTGCCGAAGATGAGGCCATTACGGCTCGCCTTTAGGTGTCCTCCTCAAGATAGCGTCATTTAAAGAACAAGGGTAAGCACAACGTAAGAAAAAAAAGGGTCAGCACAACCCAAAAAATGGAAAAAAAACCGATCAGAACAACATAAAAAAATAAATCGGAGGAGCCTGCCGAAGATAAGGCAATTATGGCTCGCCTTTAGGTGTCCTTCTCTGGATAGCGTCATTTAAAGAACAAGGGTCAGCGCCACGTAAAAAAAAATCGGTCAGCACAACCTAAAAAAATGGAAAAAAACGGTTAGCACAACGTAAAAAAAAATTGGAAAAAAAACCGGTCAGCACAACGTAAAAAAAATCGGAGGAGCCTGCCGAAGATGAGGCCATTACAGCTCGCCTTTAGGTGTCCTCCTCTGGATAGCGTCATTTAAAGAACAAGGGTCAGCGCAACGTAAAAAAAAATCGGTCAGCACAACCTAAAAAAATGGAAAAAACCGGTCAACACAACGTAAAAAAAACGGAGGAGCCTGCCGAAGATGAGGCCATTACGGCTCGTATTTAGGTGTCCTCCTCTGGATAGCGTCATTTAAAGAACAAGGGTCAGCACAACGTAAAAAAAAACTGGTCAGCACAACCTAAAAAAATGAAAAAAAAATGGTCAACACAACGTAAAAAAAAACGGTCAGTACAACGTAAAAAAAAAACCGGTCAGCACAACGTATAAAAAATGGAAAAAAACTGATCAGCACAACGTAAAAAAAATTGGAAGAGCCTACCAAAGATGAGGCCATTACGGCTCGCCTTTAGGTGTCCACCTCTGGATGTCATTTAAAGAACAAGGGACAGCACAATGTAAAAAAAATGGAAGAAAAACTGGTAAGCACAAAGAAAAAAATAAAAAAAAAAACAACAAAAACAAAAAAGAAGAAAAACAAAAAAAATCGGAGGAGCCTGCCGAACATGAGGCCATTACGGCTCGCCTTTACGTGTCCTCCTCTGGATAGCATCATTTAAAGAATAAGGGTAAGCAAAACGTAAAAAAAAAAAACCGGTCAGCACAACACAAAAAATGAAAAAAAAAACCGGTCAGAACAACGTAAAAAAATAAATCAGAGGAACCTGCCAAAGATGTGGCCATTATGGCTCGCCTTTAGGTGTCCTTCTCTGGATAGCGTCATTTAAAGAACAAAGGTCAGCTCAACGTAAAAAAAAAACAATCGGTCAGCCCAACCTAAAAAAAGGGAAAAAAAACCGGTCAGCACAACGTAAAAAAAATCGGAGGAGCCTGCCAAAGATGAGGCCATTACGGCTCGCCTTTAGGTGTCCTCCTCTGGATAGCGTCATTTAAAGAACAAGGGTCAGCACAACGTAAAAAAAAATCGGTCAGCACAACCTAAAAAAAATGAAAAAAAAACCGGTCTACACAACATAAAAAAATGAAAAAAAAACCGGTTAGCACAAAGTAAAAAAAATCGGAGGAGCATGCCAAAGATGAGGGCATTACGGCTCCCCTTTAGGTTTCCTCCTCTAGATAGCGTCATTTAAAGAAAAAGAGTTAGCACAATGTAAAAAAAAACGGTTACCACAACCTAAAAAATGGTAAAAAACCGGTCGCACAACGTAAAAAAAAAATCGGAGGAGCCTACTGAAGATGAGGCCATCACGGCTCGCCTTTAGGTGTCCTCCTCTGGATAGTGTCATTTAATGAAAAAGGGTCAGCACAACGTAAAAGAAAAAAACCGGTCAGCACAACCAAGAAAGATGGAAAAAAACGAGCCAGCACAACATAAAAAAATGGAAAATAAATCGGTCAGTACAACGTAAAAAAAAAATCGGAGGAGCCTACCGAAGATGAGGCCATTTCGACTCGCCTTTTGGTGTCCTCCTCTGGATAGCGACATTTAAAGAACAAGGGTCAGCACAACGTAAAGAAAAAAAACCGGTCAGCACAACGTAAAAAAATGGAAAAAAACCGGTCAGCACAAGGTAAAAAAAAAACCTGGAAAAAACCGTTCAGCACAACGTAAAAAAAATCAGAGGAGCCTGCCAAAGATGAGGGCATTACGATTCGCCTTTAGGTGTCCTCCTCTGGATAGCGTCATTTAAAGAACAAGGGTCAGCACAACGTAAAAAAAAAACCGGTCAGCACAACCTGAAAAAGGGTAAAAAACCGGTCAGCAAAACGTAAAGAAAATGGAAAACAACCGGTCAGCACAAAGTAAAAAAATCGGAGGAGCATGCCAAAGATGAGGCCATTACGGCTCGCCTTTAGGTGTCCTCCTCTGGATAGCGTCATTTAAAGAACAAGGGTCAGCACAACGTAAAAAAAAACTGGTCAGCACAACGTAAAAAAACCGGTCAGCACAACGTAAAAAAAAATAGGAAAAAAAATTGGTTAGCACAACGAAAAAAAAATCGGAGGAGCCTGCCGAAGATGAGGCCATTACGGCTTGCGTGTTCTCCTCTGGATAGCGTCATTTAAAGAACAATGGTCAGCACAACGTAAAAAAAAAACCGGTCAGCACAACCTAAAAAAATGGAAAAAAACCGGTCAGCACAACGTAAAAGAAACTTGAAAAAAAATCAGTCATCACAACGTAAAAAAAAATTGGAGGAGGCTGCCGAAGATGAGGCCATTACGGCTGGCCTTTAGGTGTCCTCCTCTGGATAGCGTCATTTAAAGAACAAGGGTCAGCACAACGTAAAAAAAAAAAATCGGGCAGCACAACCTAAAAAAATGGAAAAAATCGGTTAGCACAACGTAAAAAAAATGAAAAAAAGCCGGTCAGCATAACGTAAAAAAAACCGGAAAACAACCGGTCAGCACAATGTAAAAAAAATCGGAGGAGCCTGTCGAAGATAAGGTCATTACGGCTCCCCATTAGGTGTCCTTCTCTGGATCGCGTCATTTAAAGAACAAAGGTCAGCGCAACGTAAAAAAAAAAACAATCGGTCAGCACAACCTAAAAAAATGGAAAAAAAACCGGTCAGCACAACGTAAAAAAAATCGGAGGAGCCTGCTGAAGATGAGGCCATTACGGCTCACCTTCAAATGTCCTCCTCTGGATAGCGTCATTTAAAGAACAAGGGTCAGCACAATGTAAAAAAAACGGCCAGCACAAGCTAAAAAAAGGGAAAAAAACCGGTCAGCACAACGAAAAAAAACTGAAAAAAAACCAGTCAGCACAACGTAAAAAAAATCGGAGGAGCCTGCCGAAGATGAGGCCATTACGGCTCGCCTTTAGGTGTCCTCCTCTGGATAGCATCATTTAAAGAACGAGGGTCAGCAATACGTAAAAAAAAAAACTGGTCAGCACAACCTAAAAAAATGGAAAAAAAATACAGTCAGCACAACGTAAAAAAAACAGGAAAAAAAATCGGCCAGCACAACGTAGAAAAAAATCAGAGGAGCCTGCCGAAGATGAGGCCATTACGGCTGGCCTTTAGGTGTCCTCCTCTGGATAGCGTCATTTAAAGAACAAGGGTCAGCACAACGTAAAAAAAAAAAATCGGGCAGCAAAACCTAAAAAAATGGAAAAAATCGGTCAGCACAACGTAAAAAAAATGGAAAAAAGGCCGGTCAGCATAACGTAAAAAAAATGGAAAACAACCGGTCAGCACAATGTAAAAAAAAATCGGAGGAGCCTGTCGAAGATAAGGCCATTACGGCTCGCATTTAGGTGTCCTTCTCTACATCGCGTCATTTAAAGATCAAGGGTCAACACAACGTAAAAAAAA